>NC_080075.1:28239083-28539083 GCF_949987535.1 Balaenoptera acutorostrata | reverse complement strand
TTCCAATCACTTATCTTGGTGACTTTCTCCCTGCCACCAACATACGTAAGAACAGCAACACCTGGTCCTGTGTTCCTCACAAATATAACTAAATGTACTAAACCTGGGGAATGGGAAGGAGACTTCTCAGACGTTGAAGAACAGCTTCCATATTGACTGGCTAGCAGGGACTGGTCACACTGTTATGAATTAGAAAGGTTACTGGAGTGAAGGTGGCAGCTCTGAGTGTCTGGGTGCTCCTGACAAGCGAGGAAGGCCTAGTCTGTTGCAGTCTAGCTGCAGCCGGCATTCACATTCAGTTTTTGGACTTACCCTGCCTCCCTGTGGCCATGAGCAGTGACATCCTTCACTGAGCTAAGCTTTTCTGGAAGAGGCACAATAATGGGAAAGACTAAGAAAGCCTAAAGGTAGTAAGGTAATGCCTAAAGCAATCCTTCTCAGAAGTCAACCCTAAAATAGGGTTACAAAATTGAAATGTGTTTAAAATGGGAGAATTTAACACTTTAACACATACTTACGTGTATAATGGCTATATTTCTCTCTTGACATAGAATGTCTAAAGTAGAAGCCCAGGATAACGATGCTCCTGGCCAGTCCTGCACATCCTCCCCAGTCCCACAAAGGTCTTGACCTATAGGGCAAACCTATTTCTTTCTTAATGACCATCATGTCACCCATCCTTGGGTGTTATGGATGGGCTTCAGGGGTTCTGGGAACCCCTGAAATTGTATACAATTTTGTCTATATGTGTATAGGTGTATTTTGGAGGGGTGGAGGAGGGGGATAGGACCTTAGCTTTTATCAGATTCTCAGAAGAGCTCTGTGACCCCAAAAATGTCAAGAACCACTACAGAAACTATATAATCATGGTACCTTAGCCTTCCTGGGTCAGTTTACAATCAGTGCTGTCTACTCTGTGAATACAGGAGTGGCTTCAGGATGTTAACAACTAGGATAAGAAATCAGAGAAGACAAAGTTTGCTCAGGAACAACTGTGCAGGTCATTCAACCACTGTCTTTAAATCAATAACTGCAAGGGGATAGTCTCTGACAGCTCAAAATGTTAGGGGCAGTCTAGCTTGTCTTTCGGAGCTCATATGCCTCATTTGTGGTGGTAATGATTGGACCCTGGGAAAAATGAGAAGCCCCTTGCAAGGAGGTGGCAGGGGTAGTGGGGGTTAAGGCAGCGTGTCCTCTGCAGAGAAGTGAGCACAGGACTGACCAAGTGGTGATCATCTTCCTAGGGCCCCAGTCTATAAGAGGGGTTAAAACATCAGTAGAAGTGTAATGAGATAGAGAAAATTTATTTCCCAGAACTATACCCTCCCAGGAGAGTACTGTTGCCATTCATTCATTCATTCACTTATTCATTCATTTAATTTGTCATTCAAATAATTATTTATTTAGTGCCTTCTATGAGCTAGGCACTGCTTGGTGTCAACAAAGAAAAAGACAAATTCTCTGCTTTCATGGTTTACCATTCTAGTGGGAGAACAGAAAATAAACAAATAAAACAGAAAACAATTACAGATAATAATAGGTAACTATGAAGAAAAATAAATCAGGATAAGTGTGTGTGTGTGTGTGTGTGTGTGTGAACCTTTATCTTGGCTGGCCAGGGAAGAAGTATGCTCTAAGAAGGTAATAGTTGAGCAGAGACTTGAACCAAGTGAAGGACTGATTCATGAAAACATCTGTGGGAAGATTGTTCCTTATAAAGGAATCAGCAAGGTCAAAGGTCTTGAAGTGAGCACGAGCTTGGTATACTGGAGGAATAGCAAGAAGGCTAAAGCAGAAGGGAGGAAGGGAGGACTGGCACAAACTGCTGGGGTGAAGGATGAGACCCCCACAAAGGAACACACTCATGTAACAACAGGTAGTCACTACACCTATTTCTAAGAAGGGTGGGTTCCATTACTGCAAGGCTTTGGCTCTGCTTAGGGAAGTGTGCAGGACTGGGCAGAACAGAACCAGTACTCCTTTCCTTTCTCTTCCTCTTTGTAGCCTTTGGCTCCTAAACAATTGTTGAATTAGTATTTTAAAAATATTTGTTTGAAGGTGTGCCGAACTATTAGCTTGTGTGGGATGCCCACGTCTCAGCCCAGGCCTCCCACACATGCTTTCCTGTTCTGTGGTGGTAGTGGGCAGTGGTGGAAAGATGGGAGAGGAATCTGGGAGTCCCATGAGCAGAACACAAGCAGAGATCCCTCAGCTTGTAGTGGACATGCCTCTTTTCCAGCCCTAGTCAGCTACCCAGAGAGTTTTATGATGGAGGGTCAAGCTGGTGCAGCCTAAGGTGGGCTAAAAAAAAAAAGGCTTGACTGTTAACTAAAGAATGAAATACTAATGATTCACGATGGATGATTTACATTATTAGAGACAAAATAGGGACCTGTGGAACCTCTAGCTCTGAGACATGTCCCAACCTAATTCCAAATATTTCAGCCCTTAGTAAGAAGATGAATTAGGAAAGAAAATGTTTCCAGAGCAATTACTTTGGCTGGGAAAGTAATCTTCTCAGAATTGCTTTTTCTCAGGCCTGTGTGTTTCTAAGGGTGAAGAAGCCTGTGATTGGTGGTAGGGACTTCTCTAAGGGAGAAGCTGCCCTGCATCCCCACACATCTGGAGCCGTGGGAGCAACACCCTGTGACAAGGAGTTGACAATATTCCCTGCCATCCAATCTTGCTTTTTTTAAAATTTTTGGCCGCGCTGCATGGCTTCTTAGTTCCTGACCAGTGATTCAACCCGGGCCCCCTGCAGTGGAAGTGCAGAGCCTTAACCACTGGACCACCAGGGAATTCCCATCCAATCCTGCTTTGAGATGCCTGACTTGCCCTGCCCTGGCTAGCCCAAATAGAAAGGAGATCCTGCAGGTGCAGTAAAGAGGGTCCTGGTTATGAAGGGTGTCTCTATGCCTGTGGATACCAGATGTAGCACCTTATCCACCTCTGCACCCTCAGCACTAGCACAGTGTCTGGAATACAACAGGAGCTCAGTAAGTGCTGCACTGCACAGAATAAACTAATCTTAGCCCTTCTGCTCCTAACTTGCTCTGTGACCTTAGACCAGTCACTTCATCTCTCTAAGCTCAATTTCTTCATCTGTAAAGTGGGAATGATAATAATACCTAGGCTTAGTGTTCATTTGAATATGAAATGATGACACCTGAAAGCACTTTGTAGACTTTAAAGCATCATGCAACTATAATGGATGAAAGATTAGAAAGCTGCCTCCCAGCTGTCTACACACGAACATTTTAGTTACTAAATGCCAGTGCCATTTCTTTCTTCTTTTTCTGGTGACATTTTTCTCTTAAATAAAGTATATGATTCAAGGTGTAAGAAAAAATATTTTATCTATGGGTCTCAATTAGCTCTATTTTCATTTTACTGAGGAAAAAATGCAACCCACCTGCAAAAGAGGTTGATCACTACTGATTGAGATTTACCAACATCTAAAGCATAGTTTGACCTGGGAAACACTAGACATAGAAGGTATTTTAAAAGCCTTCTTTTCCTGCACAAACTAATTTACATATTCTATAAACAAAAAGCATTTAATGTAAATTGCAATGCAAATTAGAAAAGTGGACTGGGAAGAAGTGTTTTCATAGGCACCGAGGTGGGGAAGGAGAGTAGGGAAATGGTTATTTAGGAAAAGGAGGAAGTGGGGCTAGGAAGGCATTAAATCTGTTGGTGAGGCCCTGAGAACTAGACCAAGGAATTTTGTCTCTTTAATGCCCAAGCGAGCTGAGAGATGTACTCTGAGGTGAAAACAAAAGTAGGAGGAACCAAGAAAGAATATAAGACTTATTGGGGAGTTAGGTAGAGTAAGGAAATGTTAAAAAAAAAAAAAAAAAGGCACAGAAACTGAAGAAAGTCCTAAAACATATCCTAAACATCAAAAATAAAAATCTAGAAAGACTGTATAACAGCTTTGTAATCCTGTATATATGTATGCATTTTTATATTGTTAGAGGTATATCTTCAGGGTATTGGATTCTTAGAAGTGGGAATGGTGAGTCAAAAGTAAATGCCTAGGGCTTCCCTGGTGGCGCAGTGGTTGAGAATCTGCCTGCTAATTCAGGGGACACGGGTTCGAGCCCTGGTCTGGGAGGATCCCACATGCCGCGGAGCAACTGGGCCCGTGAGCCACAGCTGCTGAGCCTGTGCGTCTGGAGCCTGTGCCCCGCAACGGGAGGGGCCGCGATAGTGAGAGGCCCACGCACCGCGATGAAGAGTGGCCCCCGCACCACGATGAAGAGTGGCCCCCGCTTGCCGCAACTAGAGAAAGCCCTTGCACGAAACGAAGACCCAACACAGCTAAAAATAAAATAAATAAATAGAGTAGCTATAAAAAAAAAAAAAAAAGTAAATGCCTAAGTAGTTTTGTTAGATACTGCCAAATTCCCCTCCAAATGTGTTGTACCACTGTGCGTTCTACCGGCAATGAATGGAAATGTAGCCTCACCAACAGAATGTGTTGTCATACTTTTTAGCTTTTGTTGATCTAAAGGTGGGAGATGGTATGTTGGTGTAGTCTTAGTTTTCATTTTTCTAATTATGAGTAAAGTTGAGCATATTTTTATATATTTAAGGACCATTTAAAAATAATTTTTAATTATCTGTTTATGTCTTTTGTCCATTTTTCTATAGGGTTTTTGGTCTTTTTTTCCCCCTTGATTTTTTTAAAAAATAGATCTTTATTGGGGTGTAACTGCTTCACAATACTGTGTTAGTTTCTGTTGTACATCAAAGTGAATCAGCCATATGCATACATATGTCCCAATATCCCCTCCCTCTTGAGCCTCCCTCCCATCCTCCCTATCCCACCCCTCTACGTCATTGCAAAGCACGGAGCTGATCTCCCTGTGCTATGCTGCTGCTTCCCACTAGTTAACTATTTTACATTCGGTAGTGTACATATGTCGATGCTACTCTCACTTCGCCCCAGCTTCCCCCTCCCACCCCGTGTCCTCAAGTCCATTCTCTATGCCTATGTCTTTATTCCTGCCCTGGAACTAGGTTCATCAGTACCATTTTTTTTTTCTTTTTTTTTTTTAGATTACATATATATATGCGTTAGCAGGAGGGTTCCCTTTTCACCACACCCTTTCCAGCATTTACTGTTTCTAGATTTTTTGATAATGGCCACTCTGACCCGTGTGAGGTGATACCTCATTGTAGTTTTGATTTGCATTTCTCTAATAATTAGTAATGTTGAGCATATTTTCATGTGCTTATTGGTCATCTGTATGTCTTCCTTGGTGAAATGTCTATTTAGGTCTTCCACCCAATTTTTAATTGGATTGTTTGTTTTTTTGATATTGAGCTCCATGTGATGTTTGTATATTTTGGAGATTAATCCTTTGTTCATTGTTTCATTTGCAAATATTTTCTCCCATTCTGAGGGTTGTCTTTTGGTCTTGTTTATGGTTTCCTTTGCTGTGCAAAAGCTTTTAAGTTTAATTAAGTCCCATTTTGATTATCTTTCTTTTAATTTCCATTACTCTAGGAGGTGGGTGAAAAAAGATCTTGCTGTGGTTTATGTCAAAGAGTGTTTTTCCTATGTTTTCCTCTAAGAGTTTTATAGTGTCTGGTCTTATATTTAGGACTTTAATCCATTTGGAGTTTATTTTTGTGTATGGTGTTAGGTAGTGTTCTAATTTCATTCATTTACATGTAGCTGTCCAGTTTTCCCAGCACCACTTATTGAAGAGGCTGTCTTTTCTCCATTGTATGTTCTTGCCTCCTTTGTTGTAAATTAGGTGATATGTGTGTAGGTTTATCTCTGGGCATTCTATCCTGTACCATTGATCTATATTTCTGTTTTTGTGCCAGTACCATACTGTCTTGATTACTGTAGCTTTGTGGTATAGTTTGAAGTCAGGAGCCTGATTCCTCCAGCTCTGTTTTTCTTTCTCAAGATTGTTTGGCTATTCGTGGTCTTTTGTGTTTCCATACGAATTGTAAAATTTTTTGTTCTAATTCTGTGAAGAATGCCATTGGTAGTTTGATAGGGATTGCACTGAATCTGTAGATTGCTTTGGGTAGTATAGTCTTTTTCACAATATTTATTTTTCCAATCCAAGAACATGGTATATTTCTCCATCTGTTTATGTCATCTTTGATTTCTTTCATCAGTGTTTTATAGTTTTCTGAGTACAAGTCTTTCACCTCTTTAGACAGGTTTATTCCTACGTATTTTATTCTTTTAGTTGCAATGGTAAATGGGATTGTTTCCTTAATTTCTCTTTCTGATTTTTTTTAGTGTATAGGAATGCAAGAGATTTCTGTGCATTAATTTTGTATCCTGAAACTTTACCAAATTCATTGATTAGTTCTAGTAGTTTTCTGGTGGCATCCTTAGGATTTTCTATGTATAGTATCATGTCATCTGCAAACAGTGACAGTTTTACTTCTTCTTTTCCAATTTGTATTCCTTTTTCTTCTCTGATTGCCGTGCTAGGACTTCCAAAACTATGTTGAGTAAGAGTGGTGAGAGTGGACATCCTTGTCTTGTTCCTGACCTTAGTGGAAATGCTTTCAGTTTTTTACCATTGAGTATGATGTTTGCTGTGGGTTTGTCATATATGGCCTTTATTATGTTGAGGTAGGTTCCCTCTATGCCCATTTTCTGGAGAGTTTTTATCATAAATGGGTGTTGAATTTTGTCAAAAGTTTTTTCTACGTCTATTGAGATGATCATATGGTTTTTATTCCTTAATTTGTTAATGTGGTGTATCACATTGATTGATTTGCGTATACTGAAGAATCCTTACATCCCTGGGATAAATCCCACTTGATCGTGGTGTATGATCCTTTTAATGTGCTGTTGGATTCTGTTTGCTAGTATTTTGTTGAGGATTTTTGCATCTATGTTCATCAGTGATATTGGTCTATAATTTTCTTTTTTTGTGATGTCTTTTTCTGGTTTTGGTATCAGGGTAATGGTGGCTTTGTAGAATGAACTTGGGAGTGTTTCTCCCTCTACAATTTTTTGGAAGAGTTTGAGAAGGATCGGTGTTAGCTCTTCTCTAAATGTTTGATAGAATCCGCCTGTGAAGCCATCTGGTCCTGGACTTTTGTTTGTTGGAAGATTTTTAATCACAGTTTCAATTTCATTATTTGTGATAGGTCTGTTTATATTTTCTAATTCTTCCTGGTTCAGTCTTGGAAAATTGTACCTTTCCAAGAATTTGTCCATTTCTTTGTAGTTGTCCATTTTATTGGCATATAGTTGTTTGTAGTAGTCACTTATAATCCTTTGTATTTCTGTGGTGTCAGTTGTGATTTCTCCTTTTTCATTTCTAATTTTACTGATTTGAGTTCTCTCACTTTTTTTCTTGATGAGTCTGGCTAAGGGTTTATCAATTTTGTTTATCTTCTCAAAGAACAAGCTTTTAGTTTTATTGATCTTTGCTACTGTTTTCTTCATTTCTATTTCATTTATTTCTGCTCTGATCTTTATGATTTCTTTCCTTCTACCGACTTGGGTTTTCTTTGTTCTTCTTTCTCTATTTGTTTTGAGTGTAGGGTGAGATTGTTTGAGATTTTTCTTGGGGTGAGATTGAATTGCTATAAAATTCCCTCTTAGAACTGCTTTTGCTGTGTCCCATAGGTTTTGGGTCATCGTGTTTTCATTGTCATTTGTTTCTATGTATTTTAAAATTTCTTCTTTGATTTCTTCAGTGATCTCTTTGTTATTTAGTAGCTCACTGTTTAGCTTCCATGTATTTGTGCTTTTACAGTTTTTTTTCCTGTAATTGATTTCCAATCTTATAGCGTTGTGGTCAGAAAAAATGCTTGATATGATTTCAATTTTTAAAAATTTTCCAAGGCTTGATTTGTGACCCAAGATGTGATCTATCCTGGAGAATGTTCCATGTGCATTTGAGAAGAAAGTGTATTTTGCCACATTCAGGTGGAATGTTATATAAATATCAATTAAATCTATCTGGTCTATTGTGTCATTTAAAGCTTGTGTTTCCTTATTAATTTTCTGTTTGGGTGATCTGTCCTTTGGTGTAAGTGGGGTGTTAAAGTCCCCTACTATTATTGTGTTACTGTCAATTTCTCCTTTCATGGTTGTTAGCATTTGCCTTATGTATTGAGGTGCTCCTATGTTGGTGCATAAACATTTACAATGTTATATCTTCTTCTTGGCTTGATCCCTTGATCATTATGTAGTGTCCCTCCTTATCTCTTTTAACAGTCTTTATCTTAAAGTCTATTTTATCTGATATGAGTATTGCTACTCCAGCTTTCTTTTGATTTCCATTTGCATGGAATATCTTTTTCCATCCCTTGACTTTCAGTCTGTATGTGTCCCTTGGTCTGAAGTGGGTCTCTTGTAGACCACATATATATGGGTCTTGTTTTTGGACCCATTCAGCCAGTCTGTGTCTTTTGGTTGGGGCATTTAATCCATTTACATTCAAGGTTATTATCGATATGTATGTTTCTATTACCATTTTCTTAATTGTTTTGGGTTTGTTTTTGAGGGTCTTTTTCTTCTCTTGTGTTTCCCACCTAGAGAAGTTCCTTTAGCATTTGTTGTAAAGCTGGTTTGGTGGTGCTGAATTCTCTTAGCTTTTGCTTTTCTGAAAAGCTTTTGATTTCTCCGTCAGATCTGAATGAGATCCTTGCTGGGTAGAGTAATCTTGGTTGTAGGTTTTTCTCTTTCATCACTTTAAGTATATCCTGCCACTCTCTTCTGGCCTACAGAGTTTCTGCTGAGAAATCAGCTGATAACCTTATGGGGATTCCTTTGTATGTTATTGTTTGTTTTTCCCTTGCTGCTTTTAATATTTTTTCCTTGAATTTAATTTTTGTTAGTTTGATTAATATGTGTCTTGTTGTGTTTTTCCTAGGGTTTATCCTGTATGGGACTCTCTGTGCTTCCTGGACTTGGGTGACTATTTCTTTTCCCATGTTAGGGAAATTTTTGTCTATAATCTCTTCAAATATTTTCGCAGACTCTTTCTTATTCTCTTCTTCTTCTGGGACCCCTGTAATTCTAATGTTGGTGCATTTAGTGTTGTCCCAGAGGTCTCTGAGATTGTCTTCAATTCTTTTCATTCTTTTTTCTTTATTCTGCTCCTAGGCAGTTATTTCAACCATTTTGTTTTCCAGCTCACTTATTCGTTCTTCTGCCTCAGTTATTCTGTTATTGATTCCTTCTAGTGTATTTTTCATTTCAGTTATTGTGTTATTCATCTCTGTTTGTTTGTTCTTTAGTTCCTCTAGATCTTTGTTAAACATTTCTTGTATTTTCTCAATCCATGCCTCCATTCTATTGCCAAGATTCTGGATCATCTTTACTATCATTACTCTGAATTCTTTTTCAGGTAGATTGCTTATTTTCTCTTCATTTATTTGGTCTTGTAGGTTTTTACCTTGCTCCTTCATCTGTGACATATTTTTTTGCTGTCTCATTTTTTTTTTTTTGTAAGTATGATTGTGTTCCTGTCTTACTGGTTGTTTGGCCTGAGACTTCCAAAACTGGAGTTTGTAGGCTGGTGAGATGAGGACCTCCGTGAGATCTCACTCTGATGAATATTCCCTGGGGTCTGAGGTTCTCTGTTAGTCCAGTGGTTTGGACTTGGAGCTCCCACTGCAGGAGCTTTGGCCTGACCCCCGGCTTGTGAACCAAGATCCCACAAGCCATGTGGGGTGGCAAAAAGAAAAAAAAAAAAGAACAATAACAAAGTAAAAAATAAAATTAGACTGGGAAACTAACAGATGTTAGAAAGAATATAAAAATAAAAATATAGATGAAGCAACAACTGGAAGGTACAACAGTACTGCAATAGTAAAAAAGAGGAGGAGGGAAAAGAAAAAAAAAGGGGGGGGGGAAAGGCCTTGGCTGTGGAGGGCAGGGCCTAAGCAAGGGCGAGGTTTGGGCAGCAGCCAGGGCCTATGCTTAGGACCCATAGGGCTGGAAAAGGCCCTGGGGGTTGTGGGGGGTGGGGCTTAGGCTCAGCTGAACAGAAGGTCCCCAGGCATGTCCCCCTGGGACGCCTGGTCTCAGAGGGCAGGGGACCTCACCTGGGAGCCCAGCAGGCTGGGAGCCCAGCAGGCTTCGTGGGCTCGAGTGGGCGGGGCAAACGCCCTCCGCTCTTCTCCTGCTCCTCCTGCTCCTCGCGGAGGGCCCCTCCTGCCTGCCTCTCCTGATCTCCCCGACCTCAGGGGTTCCGAGCCTGTCCGGCCTCCCCTTCTCCTCCCCGCTCAGTCCCCCCACGTCCTACCGGTTTGCTTGGGGGTTCCTCCCGTCTCTCCCCTTGATTTTTAAGTATTCTTTATATATTAGAGATATTTGTCTTTTTTCCCCGTGAGATATAAATTGCAAACACTTTCTCCTAGTTTTTCAGTTGTCTTTTGACTTTGTTTATGGTGATCTTTGCCATGCCTAAGATTTTTATTTTTACATAATGAATTTTTTGTAGTTACATAAATTATTGCACCTGGATTTTGAGTCATAGGTAGAAAACTTTTCCCTATGCTGAGATTATAAAAAAATTCACCAAGGTTTTCTTTAACTACTTTAAAAATATCATTCTTTACATTTATGTCCCTGATCCATTTAGAATATTTTCTAGATGGCTAACCACTTGACCCAGACAATTTTTGAACCATCTTTGCTCTAGTGATTTGTCACCTTCATTCTACACTAAATTTATATATGTACTTGTGTCTATTTTTAGCCACAATCAGTCTTTGTACTGTGCTAACTAGTGCTCTAGTGCTAGGTATATGATAGGCATGATTTCAGATAGAGAAGCAGCCAGATTGTCCTAAGGTTGGGTGGGGAGCAATATAAGTCATCTGCCAAGTAAAGCAGGGGTGTGTTTGTTTCTGAGTGTCAGGGGATGAGGGGGAAAGAAGAGGAGAAATGAAGAGTTGGGATTTAATCAGAAGAACTTCTTTTAAGTCATAATCTCCTAAAGACACAGAGAGAAATGATGAAAAACTTGACCTTATTAACCTGAACAGAAGATGGAAGAGGAGGTAAAAAGAAAGAACCAAACTGATCAAGAGTGAATAAAGGCCTTCCAATCTGGTTAGGTTCCAGTACCTAACAAACTGATCTTTCTGTAAATAATAGACAAACTCTGGATAGTATTAAAAAACAAAACGAAACAAAATAATTACCTGAGGGCTCTTGAGACTGAACAAAGATAGGTTTGTGAGAGGAGTTGAAACTTGGAGTAAGTGACCAGCAAGGAATGAGTTCCCCATTTTTTGCACCTTTGCCCTGAGGGTAGCCTCCATCACAGCAGTGTGGGGGCAACAAAAGCTTCAACAGAAAGCCCTCTGTCTTTCACTGGCATTACCAGGGGAAGCAGCCTGGGGCAACCAGAGCCCCTGGAGAGCAAGGAAGAAATCCAAGGAAGGAGAAAGCCAGAGCAGAGAGCCTTAAATTATGTATTTAAACTAGTCCAGGCACCTAGCTGAACCTAGGTGGGACAAACTGAAAGCAGTTCATAGTTTAGGCTTAAAGAATGGAACTGAGATTTGAGTGAGGTGCCTACTGCAGGCCATGAAATGTTGCAGTTTGTGTCTAACAAAGTTAATTGTCTGCTAAAACAAATACTTTCAGAGTAATACAATAGATTCCAGAGTCTATACAACATAATATTCAGAAAATACAATCCAAATGTTTTTGGCATAAAGAGTCAGAAAATATGGCCCAATTTCAGAGGAAAAATACGGTCCACAGATGCAAACCCCAAGATGACAAAGATGTTAGAGTTAACAGACAAGGACTTTAAAGCAGCATAATTAAAATTATGGTCATAAGGAATGGAAAATATGTTCATAATGAATGAAAAGATAGGAAATATCAACAGAGAAATAGAAAATATAAAAAAGTACCAAATGGAAATTTTAGAACTGAAAAGTACAATATCTGAACAAAAAATTCACCACATGAGCTTAATAGCAGACTGGAGATGAGAGATGAGAGTCAGTGAATTTAAAGGTAGATCAACAGAGATCATCTGATCTGAAGAAGAGAGAGAAAAAAGTTTGGACAAAACAAACAAGCAGAATACCACAGAGCCTTGGGGAACTGTGGAACAATTTTAAAAGGTTTAACATGTGGTAATTGGAGTCCCAGAGAAGTGAAGAGAGGGAATGAGACAGGAAAAAAAATTTGAAGAAATAATGGCAGCAAATTTCCCAAATTGGGTTAAGGATATAAAATTACAGATTAAAGAAGCTCAGTGAACCCAAACAAGAAATCTGTGCCTAGTCACAGCATTGTAAACCTGCTTAAAAACAAACATAAAGAGAAAATTCTTGAAAGCAGCCAGAAAAACGATCCTTTACATAAAGGGTAAAGTGATTTAAGGACTGTGACTTTTATTGAGCAACCATGGAAGGCCAGAAGACAGAGGAGCAACATCTTTAATGTGCTGAAAGAAAAGAGAATCCTGTCAACCCATAAGTCTATATATAAGAAAAACCTCCTTCAAGAATGAAAGTGAAATATATATTTTCAGATAAATACCAGCTAAGAGAATTTGTTGTTACCAGAACCAAACTACAAGAAATACTAAAGTTCTTTGAGCTGAAGGAAATGATACCCAAGGGAAAGCTGGATCTTTAGGAATGAATGAAGAACACTGGAAAAAGTAAATATAAAAACTATTTTTCTCTTAGTTTCTTTAAAATACACATGATTGTTTAAAGCAAAAATTTATAATATTGCCTTGTGAAGTTTATAATGTGGATGTAATACACACAACAACTACAACAAAAAGACAATGTGTGTGTGTGTGTGTGTGTGTGTGTGTGTGTGTGTGTGTGTAGGGGATAAATGGACCTACATAGTTGCAAAGTTTGTATATTTTCCATGACATGGTACTACATTAATTCTAAGTAGGCTATAAACAAGTTTAAAAATATATTTTAATCCCTACAAGGTTTCTACATTTTATGTGAAGTTTACTATATTGACTCTAAGTAGACTTTGAAAAGTTAAGAATGTATAATGTAATCCCTATAGAAACCACTAAAAATAATGCAAGGAAATATAGCTAATGACAATAGATAAAATAGAATTCTGAAAATGTTTAATAATCCAAAGAAAGCATGAAAGCAGGGAAAAGATGAAGAAAAATCAGAGAGGACAAACAAAAAATAAAATGACTGACCTAAATCCAACCATATCAATACTTATGGCAAATGTTAATGGAGTATACACTCCAAAAAAAAGCAGAGAATAGCATAATGGATAAAAAGCAAGACCCAATTTTATGCTGTCTATAAGAGATACACTTTAAGTATAAAGACACAAATGCGTTGAAAGTAAGTGGATGGAAGAAGATTAACCATAAACACAGTAAGACCCATGAAAAATAAAAACATATGTCCATACAGAGATTTGTGTACAGATATTTGTAGGAACTTTAGACACTACAGTCAAAAACTAGAAATAACTGAAACATCCATTAACAGAAGAATGGTTAAACAATATGTGGCAGAGTCATACAATATACTACTACGCAGAAATAAAAAGAAGCTAACAACTACTTGTTGATATAAACAACATGGATGAATCTCAAAATCTAAATGAAAAAAGTCAGACACAAAAGAAGTATATACCATTTATATGATCCCATTTATATAAAATACAAACTAATCTACAGACAAAAAACAGATCAGTGGTGTATGCCACGGATGGAGAGAGGGATTGAGAGTAAAGGGGCAAGAGGAATCTTTTGGGGTTGATGGAAGTGTTCTGTATCCTGATTGTGGTGATGGGCATATACAACTGTCAAAACTCATTGAATTGTGCACTTTGGATGCAACTTACAGTATGCAATTATTCCTCAAAAGAGGCGAGGAAAAAATTTAAAAGACCTCTAATTTTCAAATAACTTAAGATTTTCTATGGAACTCTAAAAAAATTCTTCAATTCAATTTTTGCCATTTTTCTGAGACAATGGTTTCTGTTAATAAACGTCTCTCTGTGTTAAAAATATTTAGATAGTAAATAAAACAGTGGTTCTAATTTAGTCTTAAAGCCACAGGGCAATGACTTTAATGTAGTTTTCAAAGACAGACTCAATGAATAGCTGCATTTTCTGGTCTATTTTTGAAGATACTGAAAGGAAAACAAATCAATTAGTGGAGTCTGACAACTGTACTGAAGCATGAATCATAGAAAAGTTTTTTTTTTTTTTTTTTTTCTGGAACCCTTTAGGAAGCAATGAATCTTTATCTTCTATGTTTGGGTTGTTAACATTTGGTGTTTCCTGAGAACACATATGGATAAAGTACCTTTCCAGAAGAGCCTGACATCGATCCCTAGCAAAGACTAGGAGGAAATATTAAACAGATGGTTTGTGAGCACTTAGAAAGGGAACCTGATATCCTTGTGTACCAAGGCTGAGAAATGGAGGCTGTTTGACAGCATCATTAAGATGATTTGTAAATGGTTGAAAGACTTACATACCCAATGAGTGCAGACTGCTGTCAACCTGGACAGCTGCCCTCTGGATGCCAAAATGCATTGATCACAGTGGCCGTTTTAGTTTTGTCATATGTATTACTTAGTCATTCTTTGGAAAGCCATTATAAAATTTTTTATATGCAAATGAATACATGCAACATATATTTAAGCTATGAAGCATAACAGCAAAATGAACACTCATGAAGTCTTTATTCAACTTAAGATGTGGATCATCAACGCTACTAAGATATCTATATGCTTTGCCCTGATCTTCTCTAAGGGAAACCTTGCTACACTGAATTTTTTTTTTAAGTATTTGTTTTAATTTATTTATTTATGGCTGTGTTGGTCTTCGTTTCTGTGCGAGGGCTTCCTCCAGTTGCGGCAAGCGGGGGCCACCCCCCATCGTGGCGCGCGGGCCTCTCACTATTGCGGCCCCTCCCGCTGCGGAGCACAGGCTCCAGACGCGCAGGCTCAGTAATCGTGGCTCACGGGCCCAGTCGCTCCGCGGCACGTGGGATCCTCCCAGACCAGGGCTCGAACCCGCGCCCCCTGCATTGGCAGGCAGACTCTCAACCACTGCGCCACCAGGGAAGCCCTACACTGAATTTTAAAAAATCATTCTTTTCCTTTTAAAACTAGTTTTATTATTTTAAACAAACACTTTAGTATTTTAGTTTTGCTTGAGCTTTATAAAGAGATTTTATTGTCTATATCCTTGGTTATCTGCTTTTTTTTCTCAATATTGAAAAGATTTATCTACATTGTTGTAGGTAGCTGTGGTTCACTCATTTCCACTTTGTGAATATACCTTGTAATACTTATTCATGCCTCATTCAATGGACATTTGAGTAGTCTAATTTCTGGCCTTTTAAATAATGTCAATATTCACATTCTTGTACATGTCTCCAAGTGCACATTTGTAAAAGTTTTTCTGGAGACATTCTCCTAGGAATGGAACTGCTAGGTTGTAGGGTATTGTGACTGTTACTTTACAACAAAATGACAAGTTGTGAACCAATTACATTCTTTCTTTCAGTCTATAAGTGTTTCCATGCTCTGCTGTTGCCAACACTATGGTGAGACTTCTTAATTATTTGCAAACTAGTGGGCATAAAATGGGATATCATTGTTTTGTGTTTCCCTGATTACTAATGAGGGTGAGAATTTTTCTTATGTTTATTTTGAGATTTCCTCTTCCGTGAAATACCTGTTCAGATTTTTTGTTTATTTAAAAATTAGATTGTCTTTAAAAAAAAAATGAGTTTCAGGCATTCCTTATTCTGGATACCAACTTATTATTGGTCATATGAGTTGTAAATATAGTTATGCTTTGTCATCACTTTCTTCATGGTGTCTCTGATGGACAGACCTTCTTAATTTTGAAGTAACCATACTTATCAATCTTTTACTTTCTGGTTAGCAAACTTTATTCCTCCTCCTTCCTACCTTTGGTGATAAAAATTTCTCCTATATTTTCCTGCAAAAGTTTTAACTTTCATATTTAAATCTTTAATACATTTAAAACATAGTATTGTAAATGGCATGCAGAAGGGGTCAAATTTCATTTTTCCCATACGGAATACTGATAGTTCCAGTATGATTTAATGACTAGATCCATCCTTTCCTACAGCTTTGCCATGTCAACTCAGCCACATATCAAGTTTTCATATAATGTGGCTGTCTGTTTCTGGGCTCTCTCATCTGTTCTAGACTGGACAATTTGCCTTTCCCTGTGTCAATACAACACTATCTTAATTAGAATAGCCTTTTAATCATCTTAATATCAGGCAAGGCAAACCTTTAGCCTTAATATATATCTTAGCATCTTATATATATATTAGGATCAGCTTGTCAGGTTCATTAAAAAACTCTGATAGCATTTTGATTGGAATTGCATTGATAGATCAATTTGGGGAGAATGGAATCCTTATGATATTGAATGTTTCTATCCATTAACATGCTCCACTTAATTATATCTTCTTTAAGGTGCATCAGTAAAGCTTTAAACTATTCCCAATAACTATTCTATGCATCTTTTGTTAAAATTTATTTCTAAATACTTTACTTTTTTATCATTGTAAAAGGTATTTCTTTAAAAATTGAGGTTTCTAAGATTTTGTTTCTAATTATAGAAATGCTATTGACTTTTTAACATTTTTATTGGAGTATAATTGCTTTACAATGTTGTGTTAGTTTCTGCTGTATAACAAAGTGAATCAGCTATACGTATACATATATCCCCTCCCTCTTGTGTCTCCCTCCCACACTCCCTATCCCATCCCTCCAGGTGGTCACAAAGCACGGAGCTGATCTCCCTGTGCTATGTGGCTGCTTCCCACTAGTTATATATTTTACATTTGGTAGTGTATATATGTCCATGCCACTCTCTCACTTCGTCCCAGCTTACCCTTCCCCCTCCTCACGTCCTCAAGTCCATTCTCTCCATCTGTGTCTTTATTCCTGTCCTGCCCTTAGGTTCTTCAGAACCATTTTTTTTGGTTTGTTTTTTAGATTCCGTATATATGTGTTAGCATACAGTATTTGTTTTTCTCTTTCTGACTTACTTCACTCTGTATGACAGACTCTAGGTCCATCCACCTCACTACAAATAACTCAATTTCGAGGAAATGCTATTGACATTTGTATGTTTATCTTATATCCAGCCAACTTGTTAAACTCTTACTAATTTGGTTATTAATGTAGTCAATTAAATATGTTTCAAATAAAAACAGTTTTGCTTCTTTCTTTTCAATCTTCACACCCTTTAGTATTTTTCTTATCTTACTAGGCTAGGACAACTACGTTGAATCAAAGTGGTGATGGGGCATCCATGTATTACTCCTGATTTTTGAAGGCAATCTTTCTGGGTATTCTTGGTTATAGGTTATCCCCTTTCACCACTTTAAATATATTGTGCCACTCCCTTCTGGCCTGAAAAGTTTCTGCTGAAAAATCAGCTGATAGCCTTATGGGAGTTTCCTTGTATGGTATTTGTTGGCTTACCCTTGCTGCTTTTTAATATTCTCTCTTTATCTTTAATTTTTGTCATTTTAATTACAATGTGTCTTGGTGTGTTCCTCTTTGGGTTAATCCTGTATGGGATTCTCTGCACTTCCTGGACTTGGGTGACTGTTCCTTTCTCAGGTTAGGGAATTTTTCAGCTATTATGTTTTCAAATATGTTCTCAGCCCCTTCCTCTCTCTTCTCCTTCTGGGACCCCTATAATGCGAATATTAGTGCACTTGATGTTGTCCCAGAGGTCTCTCAAACTGTCCTCATTTCTTTTCATTCTTTTTTCTTTTTTCTGTTCAGCGGCAGTGATTTCCACTACCCTGTCTTCCAGATCACTGGTTCATTCCTCTGTAGCATTAAGTTTACTGTTGATTCCTTCTAGTGTATTCTTCATTTCAGTTATTGTATTCTTCATCTCTGTTTGGTTGTTCTTTATATTTTCTAACTCTTTGTTAAAAACTTCTAACTTCTCACTTGTACATCCATTCTTCTCCCAAGTTCTCTGGTCAGCTTTACAATCATTACTCTGAACTCTCTTGGGTAGATTGCCTATCTTCACTTCACTTAGTTCTTCTGGGGTTTTATCTTGTCCCTCTGTATGGAACATGTTCTTCTGTTGCCTCATTTTGTCTAAGTTGCTATTTGTATTTTTATGTATGTGTTAGGTTACTTTTCTTGACCTTGGAGAAGTGGCCTTCTGTAGGAGATGTCCTATGCATCCCCTCAACACACATTCCTCTTGTCACCCAAGTTATGTGCTCTAGGGGTTCCCCCCACGAGGGCTGTGTGGGTGCTTCTGTTGTGGTGGGCTGACTATGTGGGCAGTCTGGTAGGCTTTGTTGGCCCCTAGCCAGGTTGGTTGCCAGGCCCTGCCTTGTGTGGATGCTACTAGCTGCTGGTTAGTGGGTCCTGGTCACAAGGTGGCTAATTATAGAACCCCAGGTGGCCCCAGGGCTAGTGCTGGCTCACTGGTGGACAGAGTCAGGGTCCAGAAGACTCTAGGTCTGTTGGCTGCCCACTGGTGGGTGAAGCCAGGTCCTGGGGTTAGTGCCAGCCTATTGGCAGGCAGATCCAGGTCCTAGAGTCTAGCTGCAGGGCCCAGGGATCCCAGAGCTGGTATCAGATTGCTGGGGTGGGGGGGTGGGGGGAGGGTGAGTCCTGTCACAGTTGGGTATGGGGTCTGGGGTGTCACAAAGCTTGTGTTGGCCTGCTAGTAGGCAGGGCTGGGGCCCAGCTGATCCTAGGGTAGGGTCTGGCCTGTTGTGGGTGGGCTGGGTCTGCAGGCTGCAGGATTGTGATTTTCTTGCATTTAGTGTCTGCCCCCTGGTGGGTGAGGCTGGTCTAGAGGTTACTGCAAGCTTCTCAGAGGGCAGGGTGGGAGCTGGGTCTTGGCCCTCTGGTGGGCAGGGTTGTGTCTACAGGCATATCTGGAGGTGGCTGTGGGCTCAGGTAGTCTTTAGGCAGCCTGTCTGCTGATGGGTGGGGCTATGTCTCTGCTCAGTTAGTTGTTTGGTCTGAGGTGTCCCAGCATTGGTGCCTACATGTTGCTGGGTGGGGCCAGGTCTTGGTGCTAATGAGCTAGAGGGAAGATCCCATGATGGTGCCTGCCTGCACCAGTGTCCATATGGTAGAAAGCTCCCAAATATGGCTGCTGCCAGTGCCTATGTCCCCAGGGTGAGCTGCAGCTGCCCTCCATCTCTCTGGGAGACTCTCCAAGACAAGCAGCTAGGTCTGGCCCAGGCTCCTATCAAATTACTACTTTTGCCCTGGGTCCCAATGTGTGTGAAATTTTGTGTGTGTCCTTTAAGAATGAAGTCTCTATTTCCCCCAGACCTTTGGGATTTCTGAAATTAAGCCTGCAAAGCCAAATGCTCTGGGGCTCATCTTTCTGGTGCAGGACCCTGGGCTGGGGAGCCCGATATGGGACTCAGAACTCTCACTCCTGTGGGAGAACCTCTACAATATAATTATTCTCTGTTTTGAGGGTTACCCACCCAGGGCGTATGGGACTTGATTATATTGTGAGTCTGCTCCTCCTACCAATCTTGTTGTGGTCCCTTCTTTATATGTCTTTAGTCGTAGAAGATCTTTTCTGGTAGGTTCTGGTCTTTTTCATTGATGGCTATTCTACAGATAGTTGTGATTCTGGTGTGCTTGCAAGAGGAGGTGAGCTCAGGGTCTTTCTACTCTGCCATCTTGGCCACTCTCCTTTTTTTTTTTTCTTTTTCTTGTCCTTTGTGCTTAGTCTAGTTTCACTTGCTCATATGGTGCTGCATGTAAAGGCCTGAAGGTAATCTTTCACCAGTTAGAACTGTATTGTAGATTTTTGATAGAAACATTTTGCCAAGTTATAGAAGTTATTTTCTATCCCTAGTTTACCAAGATTTTTTTTCTTAAATAATGAATGGATGTTAATTTTATCATATGTTTTTCTGTATCTATTAAGATAACATAATTTTTACCTTTATCTGTTGATGTGGTAAATTATATTTATACATTTCTTTCTTTTTTATTGAAGTATAGTTGATTTACAGTGTTATATTAGTTTCAGTTGTACAACATAGTAATTCAATATTTTTACAGATTATACTCCACTTAAAGTTATTATAAAATATTGGCTATTTCCCTGTGCTGTACATTACATCCTTGTACCTTTATACATAGTAGTTTGTACCTCTTAATTGCTTTCCCCTATCTTGCCCCTCCCTCTAAGCCCTCTCCCCACTGGTAACCAATAATTTGTTCTCTGTATCTATAAGTCTGTTTTTGTTTTATTATATTCATTCATTTATTTTTTAGATTCCACATATAATGATAATGTACAGTATTTATCTTTCTCTGTCTGACTTACTTCACTAAGTATAATACCTTTTGGATCCATCCATGTTGTGCAAATGGCAAAATTTCAATCTTTTTTATGGCTGAGTAATATTCCATTATGTACATATATACCACATCTCCTTTATCCACATATCTGGTGATGGACATAAGTTGCTTCCATATCGTGGTTTCGTAAATAATGCTGCTATGAACATTGGGGTGCATATATCTTTTCAAATTAGTGTTTTTGTTTTCTTCAGGTATACACACAGGAGTGGAATTGCTGGATCATATGGTAATTCTATTTTTAATTTTTTGAGGAACCTCCACACTGTTTTCCATAGTGGCTACACCAATTTACATTCCTACTAACAGTGTACTAGGTTTCCCTTTTCTCCACATCCTTGCCAACATTTATTATTTGTTGTCTTTTTGACGACAGCTATTCTGACAGGTGTGAGGTGATAGCTCATCGTGGTTTTTTTTTTAAATTATTTATTTATTTATTTATTTATGGCTGTGTTGGGTCTTCGTTTCTGTGCGAGGGCTTTCTCTAGTTGCGGCAAGCGGGGGCCACTCTTCATCGCGGTGCGCGGGCCTCTCACTATCGCGGCCTCTCTTGTTGCGGAGCACAGGCTCCAGACGCGCAGGCTCAGTAATTGTGGCTCACGGGCCCAGTTGCTCCGCGGCATGTGGGATCTTCCCAGACCAGGGCTCGAACCCGTGTCCCCTGCATTGGCAGGCAGACTCTCAACCACTGCGCCACCAGGGAAGCCCAACTCATCGTGGTTTTGATTTGCATTTCTCTGATGATTAGTGATGTTGAGCATCCTTTCATGTGCCTGTTGGTCATCTATATGTCTTCTTTGGAAAAAATGTCTATTCAGGTCTTCTGCCCATTTTAATTGGGTTGTTTGTTTTTTTGATATTCAGTTGTATGAGCTCTTTATATATTTTGGATATTAATCCCTTATCAAATGATATCACTTGCAAATATCTTCTCCCATTCACTAGGTTGTCTTTTCATATTGTCAATGATTTTTTTCACTGTGCAAAAGCTTTTAAGTTTAATTAAGCCCCATTTATTTATTTTTGCTTTTGTTTCCATTGCCTTAAGAGACAGATCTAAAAAAATATTGCTATGATTTATGTCAAAGAGTGTTTTGCCTATATTTTCTTCTAGGAGTTTTATGGTTTCTAGTCTTACAGTTAGGTCTTTAATCCATTTTGAGTTTATCTTTGTATATGGTGTGAGAAAATGTTCTAATTTAATTCTTTTATACATAGCTGTGCTGTTTTCCCAACACCACTTTATTGAAGAGACTGTCTTTTCTCCATTGTGTATTTTTTCCTCCTTTGTCATAGATTAATTGACCATAAGTATGTGGGTTTATTCCTGGGATCTCTATTCTGTTCCATTGATCTATGTGTCTGTTTTTGTGCCAGTACCATACTTTTTTGATTACTGTAGCTTTGTAGCATAGTCTGAAGTAAGGGAGCATGATACCCCCAACTTTTTTCTTTTTTCTCAAGATTGCTTTGGCTCTTTAGTGTCGTTTGTGGTCCCATACAAATTTTAGGATTATTTGTTCTAGTTCTGTGAAAAATGTCGTGGGTATTTTGATACAGATTGCATTAAATCTGTAGATTGCTTTGGGTAATATGGACATTTTAACAATATTAATTCTTGCAATCCATGAACACAGGATATCTTTCCATTTATTTGTACAATCTTTAATCTCCTTCATCAATGTCTTATAGTTTTCAGAGTATAGGTCTTTTCCTCCTTGGTTAACTTTATATTTATATATTTCTAATGCAAAATCACCTTGTATTACAGGGATAAATCTAACTTGATAAGTTCTATAGTCTCTTTTTATACATGATAAGATAATTTAAGATGGTTTTATCTATTTTCATGAGTGGATTGGCCTGCAATTTTCTTTTCTCACATTGTTCTTGTCTGGTTTTCTATCATGACTTGGTGGTGGGGGGGGCATATTTTCTTTTTCTTTCTTTCTTTTTTAATTTCTAGAAGAGCTTGTATAAGATTGGGGTGATCTGTCCCTTGAAAGTTTGATGGAATTTGACTATAAAACCATCTAGGATTGATAATTGGTTAGGGGAACCATTTAGATTTTTATTTCTGAGTCAAAATTTGTATCTTTTAAGTAATATATTGGTTTTTGTCTAAATGTTTGATTCCATACTTCTATCTTCAGTTATGCTCCTTTTTCACAAGTCTAACATAGTTTATTGTGCCCTCTTTCTTTGTCTTTTCTTCCTTGATTTCACCAAAAAATTCTCTATTTTATCAGTTTTTTTCAAAGAACCAATTTTTGAATTTTTGATTATCTTTATTGCCCTTTTCAACTGAGGAAGTATAGAGAATGGTTAAGTATGTGAGCTTTAGAGTCAGACTGCTTAGAATCCCTGTTCTGTATCTTAACTTAGAAACTTTGGGAAAGCTAATTTGGACAAGAAACTATGCCCTAGTTTCTTCATCTAGATATATGAGATTAAGTAATAGTGGAAACTATTTAAAACAGAAAGTATTTGGACAGAAGGTGTTCAATAAAAGGTTGCTGTTATTATAATCTATAGACAACTGTTAGAGTATGTAAGAGACTATGGCTTTTAGTTCACGTATCTTTTCCTTGCAGCTCAGAACTTACTTAAAAATAAAACCAACTAGCAGCATTATTCTCTCCATTGATGGCTCTCCTATGTGCTTAATTTTGGCTGCTGGAATTGGCAGGCTCTCCCAGATCTTAAATTTATGATCAAAATCCAGTATTAGAGATCTGCTGTAAAGGTGTTAGGTTGGCTTACATATAAAGAGGGTATATAAAGATAAAGAAGTATTCCATCTTCCCCTGTATATCTCTTCACATCTCTGTTTCACATAGCAACATTTCTAGTCCTCTTTTAAGAGCAAAACAGGAACAAAATGGATAAATAACAGAAAAGAAAGGCTAAAAAACTATGGGAAAAGTTTTATAATATTATGTTACATGAAAACAAAAAAATTACATACATAAATTATAACTCTGAAACCTAAAAATGATTGTGGAAAACTGAGAGGTAATGTGCAAAAACAAAATCAGTGTAATGGGGTAGTGGAATTGTGAATGATTTTGAATTAAAAATTATTTTATAGTCACATCTTCTTTTCAATAAAAAATTATTAGAGCCTGAAATTTTCTCAGTAAAAAGGCATATATAAATTTTCTCAGTAAAAAGTTTGTGCGAGGACACCACCTCTCACAAACTCTTACTACTACTATCAGTATCAACAGAAAACATTTATGCATTGCTCACATGTGCCAGGTACTGTTTTAAGTACTTTACATGCAAGTTATATTTAATCCTTGTAAAAACCCTATAGGATAGCTACTATTGTTAGCCTTATTTTATAAATGAGAAAACTGTGGGACAAAGAGTTTAAGTAACTTGTTCAAGGCCACAGAGTTCAAATAAAAATTCAGTTGGATGGTTAAATAAATGGTGATGAATTTATACACTAGAATACCTCACAGCTACTAAAAGGAATGGGTTAGATCTCTATATGCCAATATGAAAAAAATTATTGGATAAATAGCTAAATAAAAAAATGCAGATCAGTGGGTATTATATAGTTCCATTTTTGTAAAAGTGGATGATATCAAAAATGCTAATAACATTACATGTATGTTCATGTCCATATATGTGTAAGGAAAGCAATTCAGTAGAATGTGTCCTACACTGCTGATAGCAATTATCTCTGGAGGGTAGAATTTTGGATCATTTTGAACTGTTTATATTATACTTCTGTATAGGGAATGTTTACTTGTAATAAAAAATTAAAAAATAACTGGACAAAAGCTACCACAGAGACAGCTAGGCAGGATATTTCAGCTAAATTTTTTTTCAAGTTTGTACAAATGACTTATTTCCACACTTGCAAGGGTAAGAAATGGTTCTTTAAAGCAAGCATTTACTTGAGCAAATTTTAAAACAATTCTTATGGGGTTACAGGATGGAGAATACAATCTAAGACCATTCTTACAAGCCTTAACATAACTAAATAAGCTTTTCTAAAGTAAAGAAAAACATTTTATTAAAGATTCAACATTGCTTATAACTCCGAGTGTCATGAATGTGTGTAAAGAATGTGTATTTAAACTAGGGATTTATTTGAGGCTTTTATTATAATGACCACACATATAATAATAATAACACTGATGATAACTTCATAGATTTTATACTGTCTTTGCATTCATCTAAGAATAGGGGTGGATTTAATTCAATTTAACTATTGTATTTCCTATTGGATGACCACCTAAAAAATTTTAAGATCAGTCAAATTCATTTTCATCTCCATAAAACTTTGTAAACATATCTCTGTCAAATACATCTGGTGAACTTCTGACGTTCTTAATATCAGCTAAATTTTAAATAAAGAAAAAATGAACAAGTTAGGCTAATCAAGAACAGATGGAAGAAAGTGTCATTTATACACTTGAAAGAAACCATATAAAAAGCCATAAGCCTGAAAATTTATAGAAAACCTTAACTGATATGAATGTGATTTAAAGTTAACCTTTTTTCTTGATGAGTCTGGCTAATGGTTTATCAATTTTGTTTATCTTCTCAAAGAACCAGCTTTTAGTTTTGTTGATCTTTGCAATTGTTTCCTTCATTTCTTTTTCATTTATTTCTGATCTGATCTTTATGATTTCTTTCCTTCTGCTAACTTTGGGGTTTTTTTGTTCTTCTTTCTCTAATTGCTTTAGGTGCAAGGTTAGGTTGTTTATTCGAGATGTTTCCTGTTTCTTGAGGTAGGCTTGTATTGCTATAAACTTCCCTCTTAGAACTGCTTTTGCTGCATCCCATAGGTTTTGGGTCGTCGTGGAGAAGACTCAAATCAATAGAATTAGAAATGAAAAAGGAGAAGTAACAACTGACACTGCAGAAATACAAACGATCATGAGAGATTACTACAAGCAACTCTATGCCAATAAAATGGACAACCTGGAAGAAGTGGACAAATTCTTAGAAATGCACAACCTGCCAAGACTGAAACAGGAAGAAATAGAAAATATGAACAGACCAATCACAAGCACTGAATTTGAAACTATGATTAAAAATCTTCCAACAAACAAAAGCCCAGGACCAGATGGCTTCACAGGTGAATTCTATCAAACATTTAGAGAAGAGCTAACACCTATCCTTCTCAAACTCTTCCAAAATATTGCAGAGGGAGGAACACTGCCCAACTCATTCTACGAGGCCACCATCACCCTGATACCAAAACCAGACAAAGATGTCACAAAGAAAGAAAACTACAGGCCAATATCACTGATGAACATAGATGCAAAAATCCTCAACAAAATACTAGCAAACAGAATCCAACAGCACATTAAAAGGATCATACACCATGATCAAGTGGGGTTTATTCCAGGAATGCAAGGATTCTTCAATATATGCAAATCAATCAACGTGATACACCATATTAACAAATTGAAGGAGAAAAACCATATGATCATCTCAATAGATGCAGAGAAAGCTTTCGACAAAATTCAACACCCATTTATGATAAAAGCCCTGCAGAAAGTAGGCATAGAGGGAACTTTCCTCAACATAATAAAAGCTATATATGACAAACCCACAGCCAACATCGTCCTCAATGGTGAAAAACTGAAACCATTTCCACTAAGATCAGGAACAAGACAAGGTTGCCCACTCTCACCACTATTATTCAACATAGTTTTGGAAGTGTTAGCCACAGCAATCAGAGAAGAAAAAGAAATGAAAGGAATCCAAATCGGAAAAGAAGTAAAGCTGTCATTGTTTTCAGGAGACATGATACTATACATAGAGAATCCTAAAGATGCTACCAGAAAACTACTAGAGCTAATCAATGAATTTGGTAAAGTAGCAGGATACAAAATTAATGCACAGAAATCTCTTGCATTCCTCTCCACTAATGATGAAAAATCTGAAAGTGAAATTAAGAAAACACTCCCGTTTATCATTGCAACAAAAAGAATAAAATATCTAGGAATATACCGACCGAAGGAGACTAAAGACCTGTATGCAGAAAATTATAAGACACTGATGAAAGACATTAAAGATGATACAAATAGATGGAGAGATATACCCTGTTCTTGAATTGGAAGAATCAACATTGTGAAAATGACTCTACTACCCAAAGCAATCTACAGATTCAATGCAATCCCTATCAAACTACCACTGGCATTTTTCACAGAACTAGAACAAAAAGTTTCACAATTTGTATGGAAACAGAAAAGACCCCAAATAGCCAAAGCAATCTTGAGAACGAAAAACAGAGCTGGAGGAATCAGGCTCCCTGACTTCAGACTATACTACAAAGCTACAGTAATCAAGACAGTATGGTACTGGCACAAAAACAGAAATACAGATCAATGGAACAGGATAGAAAGCCCAGAGGTAAACCCACGCACATATGGTCACCTTATCTTTGATAAAGGAGGCAAGCATATACAGTGGAGAAAAGACAGCCTCTTCAATAAGTGGTGCTGGGAAAACTGGACAGGTACATGTAAAAGTATGAAATTAGAACACTCCCTAACACCATACACAAAAATAAACTCAAAATGGATTAAAGACCTAAATGTAGGGCCAGACACTATCAAACTCTTAGAGGAAAACATAGGCAGAACACTCTATGACATAAATCACAGCAAGATCCTTTTTGACCCACCTCCTAGAGAAATGGAAATAAAAACACATATAAACAAATGGGACCTAATGAAACTTAAAATCTTTTGCACAGCAAAGGAAACCATAAACAAGACCAAAAGACAACCCTCAGAATGGGAGAAAATATTTGCAAATGAAGCAACTGACAAAGGATTAATCTCTACGATTTACAAGCAGCTCATGCAGCTCAATAAGAAAAAAACAAACAACCCAATCCAAAAATGGGCAGAAGACCTAAATAGACATTTCTCCAAAGAAGATATACAGATTGCCAACAAACACATGAAAGAATGCTCAACATCATTAATCATTAGAGAAATGCAAATCAAAACTACAATGAGATATCATCTCACACTGGTCAGAATGGCCATCATCAAAAAATCTAGAAACAATAAATGCTGGAGAGGGTGTGGAGAAAAGGGAACACTCTTGCACTGTTGGTGGGAATGTAAATTGATACAGCCACTATGGAGAACAGTCTGGAGGTTCCTTAAAAAACTAAAAATAGAACTACCATACGACCCAGCAATCCCACTACTGGGCATATACCCTGAGAAAACCATAATTCAAAAAGAGTCATGTACCAAAATGTTCATTGCAGCTCTATTTACAATAGCCAGGACATGGAAGCAACCTAAATGTCCATCACTGGATGAATGGATAAAGAAGATGTGGCACATATATACAATGGAATATTACTCAGCCATAAAAAGAAATGAAATGGAGTCATTTGTAGTGAGGTGGATGGACTTAGAGTCTGTCATACAGAGTGAAGTAAGTCAGAAAGAGAAAAACAAATACAGTATGCTAACACATATATATGGAATCTAAGGGAAAAAAAAAAAAGGTCATGAAGAACCTAGTGGCAAGACGGGAATGAAGACACAGACCTACTAGAGAATGGATTTGAGGATATGGGGAGGAGGAAGGGTAAGATGTGACAAAGTGAGAGAGTGGCATGGACATATATACACTATCAAATGTAAAATAGATAGCTAGTGGGAAGCAACCGCATAGCACAGGGAGATCAGCTCTGTGCTTTGTGACCACCTAGAGGGGTGGGATAGGGAGGGTGGGAGGGAGGGAGATGCAAGAGGGAAGAGATATGGGAACATACGTATATGTATAACTGATTCACTTTGTTGTAAAGCAGAAACTAACACACCATTGTAAAGCAATTATACTCCAATAAAGATGTTAAAAAAAATAAAGTTAACCTTTTCATTAAAATGAAATTATCTTGCTAAAGAACTTTCTAAAAGGTGAGTCTACCTTCTTAATTTCTAAGTTCACTTTTTCTTCAACAATTCTGGATCTTGCAGTCTCCAAGTCATCTTTGTAATAATTAGATCTCACTATGCAGGGCTGCACTAAAGAAGGCAGAAATTAGACCAATCGAAGGACATAATCTCATAGTTCCTTTTAAAACTGATCTGTAATATCATTTCCTTGTAATCTGTTTCTTTCTTCAAAAAATAGCGTGTAGACAATTTTTATTTAATTGACGATCATGGTTACCACAGTTAAAAAATTATAAATAGATTCAAAAACTGTTTGAATCAATTCATGATATTCATAGGCTATGAAGGGAAGCTACAGGTGTTTGGCATATGTCCCTAAATATTTGAGTTGATGTCAGAGAGTGTGACCACCACCTCTCACAAATTATTTGATTTTTTCCAATCATTCATTTATTTATTCAAGAAACATTTATTGAGAATCTACTATGTGCCAGGCAGAATGATATATGCTGGTGATACAAAGATGTATAAGACACAGTCTTATCCTCAGGTAACTCACAGTCCACTTGAGGCCTGGCCATTAAAAACAAATCACAGAAATATTAAACCATCCATATACAAAAATTTTCAAAAATACTAAGAATAGCTAATTTCATTTAGCATTTACTATATACTAAGTAATTAACATGTATGATCTCATTTAATCCCCACAACTACTGGATGGGGCAGGAATTAAAGGCTTACACAGGCTAAGTACCTTCTCCAAAGCCACACAGCTAGTAAGTAATAGAACTGGGATTTAGACTCAGGCAACCTAATTCTAGAGCACTCATCCTTCTGAGAATAAGACTAGTTGCTGTTGTTAATCTCTTGACAAGAACATCAGATAAAGCAAAACATTAATGGAATAAAGGAATTAACTTTGAGGAAAGTACAGGCAAACTGGGAAGATTTCAAGCTATGAACCATATGTACACTTAACTCACAAAGAGGAATTACAAGCAATTTATGGGATAATGTATTATTTATAAGCAAATAGGAAGTTACTGGAAGAATCGTTAGCAGTGACACAAGGTAGAAAGCTGCCTTCCTGCATTTAAAAGCTCTTCTCTACAGCGCTAGCCTCTAACTATTTTAAATAAAGCCATCAGGTACCCTCAGAGTACTCTGAGCTTTGTGCCATTAGAGATTCAGTACTTTCTGGGTACAGTCACTGAAGGGAGAAAAGGACATGGTCCATGCCTGATCTGTCCATGATCAAAGAGAAATAAAAAGAGCTTCTCTCTCACAGATTCAGTTTGAGAACCCACTGGGAAAGACTCTGATTAGTTGCCTGGAGAACTATGATTGCCTCACTTGGGTCATGGCCCACCCTGTGACCATGAAAATAGAGGTGTTACTAAAGAAGGGGGATGCAGGGGATGATGGGCAGACCAAGAACAGACTCCACAGGTATCACTGTCATCAATTCATTCAACAAATATATACTGATAATCTAGGATCTACTACAGAGTGGGGCGCAGAAATGAGTAGGACAAATTTGTAATGCCAAGACTTAATGCTTAAGAGTTAATACAGATAGAAAAGATATCAAGTAGTTTACAGTTTAGGTGAGAAGACAAAATTATCACACAATAAAGCAATGGTATCATCAAAAAATCTACAAACAATAAACGCTGGAGAGGGTGTGGAGAAAAGGGAACACTCTTGCACTGTTGGTGGGAATGTAAATTGATACAGCCACTATGGAGAACAGTCTGGAGGTTCCTTAAAAAACTAAAAATAGAATTACCATATGACCCAGCAATCCCACCACTGGGCATATACCCTGAGAAAACCATAATTCAAAAAGAGTCATGTACCACCACGTTCACTGCAGCACTATTTACAATAGTCAGGAAGTGGAAGCAACCTAAGTGTCCATCGACAGGTGAATGGATAAAGAAGATGTGGCACATATAAACAATGGAATATTGCTCAGCCATAAAAAGAAACGAAACTGAATTACTTGTAGTGAGGTGGATGAACCTAGAGACTGTCATACAGAGTGAAGTAAGTCAGAAAGAGAAAAACAAATACTGTATGCTAACACATATACGTGGAATCTAAAAAAAATGGTTCTGATGAACTTAGGGGCAGGACAGGAATAAAGACGCAGACGTAGAGAGTGGACTTGAGGACACGGGGAGGGGGAGGGGTAAGCTGGGACGAAGTGAGAGAGTAGCACTGACATATATACATCACCACATGTAAAATAGATAGTGGGAAGCAGCTGCATTGCATGGAGAGATCAGCTCGGTGCTTTGTGACCACCTAGAGGGGTGGGATAGGGAGGGTGGGAGGGATACGCAAGAGAGAGGGGATATGGGGATATATGTATACGTATAGCTGATTCACTTTGTTATACAGCAGAAACTAACACACCATTGTAAAGCAATTATACTCCAATAAAGACTTAAAAAACAAATAAAGCAATGGTAAACAATTTTATGTGGTATATAATTAAGTGCTAAATTTTGTTGTGTAGACCACAGGCTATGTGGTTGTTCTAAGGAGAGGAAAATCAATTCAGTAGTCATGAACCTGAATTAGGCCTTAAAGGATGGGGAGGATTTGGTTGGAAGAGGATAAGGGGAGGAATTCAGAGGAAAGAAGGGGGAATTCAGAGGAAAAGATTACTACAAGTGGAGGGATGGAGATAGAAGGACAGTCAGTGAGGAGACTGGCTTGAGAAAAGCAGAGGGTGTGTAGCAGCTGAGAGTTCATACACCACACAGCAAGGCTAGTTACCCTCCCTCCCCAACCAGAACAATGTCAGTGGTCCATGATGCTGGAAGGATCCACATGTGTCAGAATTTGATGGAAACACATCCTTAGTTACCAACCCCCTAACCTAATTAGGGCGTGAAGGGAAGAGTGAGGTTATTTATGTGGAACCAGGAAGAGATCAATGGTATCAGAACAGTGGACACCTCCAGGTGTGTATAACCTTGGAGAAGACCAATATAACCAGAAAGAACTGACAGAGGGTGAACTGTAACTTGAGTGTTGGATAAATGAAAACCAGTTAAAAACCTTTTAAATGCTGTAACTTGAGAATCTCTACTTGACCTCCTGACAAAAATCTTCTCATACATTTCCATTGCTTTAGCATGAAATCCAAATGTCTTAGAATGGGTTTAGGGCATATATGGCCTTTCTTGATCTAACCCTTGCCTTCCTTTAGAGCCTTACTCCTGCCTCTGCCTGATAGGCTCCTGACATAAGGAACCATGGGCTCATCTCTGAAAGTTGATTTATCTTGCTTTCTCATGTCCCTGGGTCTCCTTTTTGAGTCCCCCTTTCCTCTTCCTCTGCTTGGTTAATTCCTATTTGTCCTTTAAGACTCAGTTTGAATATTTTCTCTTCTAGGAAGTGTACGATTACTGGTGACTTATGTGGGATTTATTAGCAGGGATCTGAGTGCCAGTAGTCACTGGGTTGGGGTAGGTGGGCTGGGGACATCAGGGCTGGGAAGCTGGTGACTCAAAACCCATTCTGGGGAGGTAGGAGGTAGGCAGGGCACATATGAACCGAGACTATAATCCCCTGGCACATGTTCCATTGTTCCATCAAACTTCACTTACAAAACACTGATTAAGAATTTCAAGACTGCAACCCCAAAGCATTAAATCCTAAGCATAGGGGCTTTCTGAATGCAGGGCCTTGTGTGACCGCACTGGTCATAGGCCAATGAAGCCAGCCGTGCATATGTCTCTTCATACAGCATTGGTTATAATAGCAAAATGTAATAAACCAAATTATTCATAAATAAGCGATTAAACAAACTATGGTCCAACCACAAAGTAAAAAAAAAATCATGTATCCAGTAAAAAACAAGGCATGTCTATAGATACTAACATAGATAGCTGTACAACATGCAAAGAGGATTACAGAATATTATGTATGTCATAATCCCATTAAAATATAAAATATTTCTTCCTATTATCTATCTATCTATCTACCTATCTATCTATCTATCTATCTATCTATCTATCTAATGGAGCGTTAAGAGGGATACCCCAATCTCTTGAGGAGGAAGGAATTTTTACTTTTTATACCTATATTTCAGGTTTTACATTAACATATATTGTTTCTAAAATTAAAAATATGATTAAAAAATTAAACTCTAACACCTAGAAACACCTGTCTGAACCACAGTGAAATCTGTTGGCTTCATTTCATTTAAGAACATAAAAAGACCATGGAAGAGACTTCCCTGGTGGTCCAGTGGTTAAGACTTCCCTTTGCAAAGCAGGGGGTGCGGGTTTGATCCCTGGTCGGGGAGCTAAGATTCCACATGCCTCGCGGCCAAAAGACCGAAACATAAAACAGAAGCAATATTGTAACAAATTCAATAAAGACTTTAAAAATGGTCCACATCAAAAAAAAATCTCTTTTTTAAAAAAAAGACCATGGAAAATAATCTTCCTGATCTGTAAAAGACTACTCATTAAAATTCTTACCATTCTTTTTACCTTTTCTTTTAATTCTTACCGTCGTCGCTGGCCTCTTCAACAGGGGATGCTGAGTCCATACATTCTAGGACTCCCTTTGTGATCTCAACCACCTGAAGCCTCCTGACTCTGACTATGTCTGTATCTTTCAATCCTTCCTCCAATTGTTTGACCACCTCTTTTCCAGGCTGTGAAGTCAGAACAGTAATCTGGAAATAAATAGAAGAATCAACGTGTCTACTTTACCTGATGTACAGAGGTTAGAATGTAACAGGTTAGATCTGGAAGATTAAACACCACAAAAATCTGTGGTAGTGGCTATTGTCTTTAGGGCAAAGAAAAAAATTTATATGTAATTTGCAAATCAAATTTCATTTGACAGATTCCGGTGGGAGAGGTCTGGTGGGTCAGATCATCACAGGACCCTTCCAAACAGGCTGAACCTACCCCAGAAAGTGAACAATGAGAAGCCATCCCTGTGTTTTAGTTTTTGTTTTTCTTTTGGTCGTACCGCGTGCAGCATGTGGGATCTTAGTTCCTCAACTAGGGTTCCCCGATTAGGGACTGAATCCACACATCCTGCATTGGGAGCACGGAGTCTCAACCACTGGACCGCCAGGGAAGTCCCCCACTGTGTTTCAGTTTTTAAGATTGCTTGAATCATTGGCAGTATCCCTCTTGCTCAAAGTGCTTTGATTTCTTGAGGATACAAAGGAAATAGGATCCTTAAATTCCACTCATTAAATGTGTACTAAAGATCAGAGAGCTTATATGCTCTTTTCTCACAGCGGTACTTCCATGTAGATTTCTCTCCTTGCTCAATCTGAATCTGGGTTGAACTTGACACTCTGGAAGGCAAGTATTAAATACATTCAATTCTCTTTTGTACTTAGACATTTTTAATTGATGAATAAGCATGCAGATGAAAGCATAATTATTTTTAAACTCATTTGTCTGATGCCTGATGTTACTAGAGACTGAATGTGTTTTAACTCACAGTCACTCATGTACCCAATGGAGTATCCAGTCATGACTTTCAATGTGAATGAAACAGAGAACAACAGAAGGATGACAAACAATGAAGGATCTAGATGGACTGAAATGGGAAGGTGGCTTAGTCCTAAGCTATCTTTTACCTCCAGGGAAGTGTAGGTCAAAGCTGCACTTGTGGTCATGTGTCCACTGTACTGTTTGAACTGCTGGAGCCCATCCTTTATTGCCAGCTGCAGAGAAGTGGCTTGTGGTCTGAAACAACCTTCTCTTTGCAATATGCGGAGTTCTGAGATGCAGGCCTGCAGCCTAGCAAAGTTCCCTTTCACTTGCTGCAGAGAAAAATGAATCAAAGATGCAAATCTTTAGTGACTCAGGTTTCAGATTAACTGGCAGTCTAATTTCATTATCAATTACTCCTCAAGAGTACTTTTCCCTTCCTGAAAATCTGTTTATTTGACCAAGATCTATGGAATGCTTATTATGTTCTAGGCACTGCACTAAAATCTTGCCTAGACCAGAGGAAGGAAAATTTGCAGCCAAAGGACTTTGATTATGTGGAATTACTAGAAACAGGAAAGAACGTGTTTTAACTCATTCACTCACCCAAAGGAAGGTTCAGTTGTGACTGCTTAGTTTTACTTTGGGGTGGTCTGCAAATTGGAGGCCTAGCAGGCCTAATGTCACTCTTAGACATTATTTTCATTTCTCAGTCAGTCTAGGCACAGCAAGCTTCTCTATTCAAGAGTGATGTTTTATCAGAAATGAGGATTTTGATCATTTTAGAACTGATAAGGTCCTACCTAATCTGCCCCTCAGGATCACTTTAAGCAGAGATGCTTGGCTTAGTCTGCAGTCAGGTCAAGGAATCAACATGTGAATCTCCTGGCTCTCCTCACTTTCCTTCACAAAAACTTGTTCTCAGGAAGTAATCTAATCTAATCTGACTCTAGATCGATGTTACGTCTCTTAAGAATATATGCATTTTGAATAAATGTGGAATTAAAATTTGTGACACTATTTGAAGGAATTCCAAGCATCAATAGCAGGTGGGGGTGGGGTGGGGAGGAATTATTATTTGGGATAAGGAACCTTTCCTGATCAAAGAGCAGAATTGAGCAATATTTGCAAAATGCACATAAAATTCATGAGCATGTTTCTTTGCTTACATGCTCCTCTCCATGAATCTCTGGGAAAAACACAATAAATAGTATATAATTCTTACACAAAGAGAACTTGTAATCTGGATAGGAAGATAAGAAACCTACTCAAGTACAGACTAGTAGCCTTTGAGCATTTCTTTTCATGTACTCCCTAAAAGAATATGAAAAATGATATACTCCTTTATACGTTTTTAAGTTGACATCTAGATTTTAAGTAAGTACGTAGTTGTTAAGGATATAACTTCCAGCATATTTAAATATCAATATTTCAAAATAAAACTATACCACTACTCTTTAAAACATAATCCAATAGAATCTAAATATCATAGGGATTTGATACTTGCATTATTCAATTTAAAAAGTACATGAGCAAGCTCTTTTTTCTTTTTAACAGATGGAAATTAATATTATTCATTTTTCTCCTTGAATTCATATTTCCATTTCACTTTTCTCATAGAGTTTTATCATAATGTAATAGAATCTTTTGGTTGGCAGTTTTTTATTGATCATCTTATCATACTTCTCTGTGTCAAAAATATTTAAATGTTCTAAGATTTTAAAATTTCCTATGACTATAGGCTCTAACTAATAATCTAGATTGAGCTATTATTAAAATTATTGTTCATATACAATTGATCAAAACAACATATATATTACCTATTTTGATAATTAGTGGCATTAAGCATAAACTTTAATTAGAAATGCATCTCTTAATGGCATGAACATGTTGCGTTCTTTTTTCAATTAGTTAAGGTATGTGTGAATAAATAAATTACTGATTGAATGGCACCAACATTCAGTATTAATCCTATTCTTATTTTCTAGGAGGTTTCTAGTGCTGAGAACCATCATCCTGATAAATATAGATGTCAATCAAATTGTCAAATTCATTCTGAGCTATATGCCAAAAATTATATAGGGATATAAATACTAATAAAAATTATTTAATGAGCTGCTACTCAGTTTAGTCTTTGTTTTTTAAGATTTTTTTTTTTGATGTGGACCATTTTTTAAAGTCTTTATTGCATTTGTTACAATATTGGTTCTGTTTTTTTGTTTTGCTTTTAGGCCACGAGGCATGTGGTATCTTAGCTCCCCGACCAGGGATCGAACCCGCACCCCCTGCACTGGAAGGCGAAGTCTTAACCACTGGACCGCCAGGGAAGTCCCTCAATTTAGTCTTCCTTCAATTTTGTTAAAATTGGAAATCACCTGGTTGCAAAAGATTCTTAACCCAATCATAAGTCATTTACTTTCTTACATTGATGCCAATATTTTGAATTATTCCTTGTTTGGTGTCCCTGCAAGTTTTAAAACCACATGGTAATTCATCACAGTAAAATTCATAGTGGGTGAAAGATTTGTACCTCTCACCTCTTCCTTTTTATTTTGGATTTTCTTTGTGAAGTGGAAGAAGGGTAATTGTGAAAGGGATGGTGGGAATGACGAAGTAGCCTGACACCCTCATCATAGGCATAATTAGTCAGAGAAATTTTAGAAAAGAATACTAGTGGAAATTGAGGATCTATATATCAATTCTTTAAAATTATATATTCCTGTGTACTCTGGGAAGTCTTATAGCCCTAGTGGTATGTGTATCCCAGTTGAAAGAGACTGTTATAGACTATTGATACTTTAGAGATTTAGAAAAAGAAAGGTAAGTGTTGTTGGAAAGAGGGTGAGATTGGGCTGAGAATTGAAAGGGTAAGATTTGTAAAAAGAATACAATATTTTATGTGTTTATGTGTGTGTGTTGGGGGATTGGTAGAGAGGCTGAAAGTTCAATACAAGCATCTATGGAGGTTGAAAGTGAATATAATGTGTCAGAGAGAAAGAGGAAATGTGCCTGACAAGAGTAGAGGATGCTTGTTGAAGAGTAGTGGGGGGCTTCCCTGGTGGCGCAGTGGTTGAGAGTCTGCCTGCTAATGCAGGGGACGCGGGTTCGAGCCCTGGTCTGGGAAGATCCCACATGCCGCGGAGCGGCTGGGCCCGTGAGCCACAGCTGCTGAGCCTGCGCGTCTGGAGCCTGTGCCCCGCAACGGGAGGGGCCGCGATAGTGAAAGGCCCGCGCACCGCGATGAAGAGTGGCCCCCGCTTGCCGCAACTGGAGAAAGCCCTCGCACGAACCGAAGACCCAACACAGCCAAAAATAAATAAATAAATAAATAAAGTAGGGAAAAAAAAAATTATAAAAAAAAAAAAAAAAAAGCAAACCTTTAAAAAAAAAAAAAAAAAAAAAAAAAAAAAAAAAAAAAGAGTAGTGGGCATTTTAGTTAAAGAAGTACTAGTCTTGGTTCAGGTTTTAGATCCAAATAGACTTGAGTTCCAAACCTATCTCTTCCTCTTACTGACTATGAGTCCTTAAGCTAAAATGTCTTCAATTAGAAATTGGGGACAATGGAAATACTTATCTTACAGACTATTAAATGACTTAGTTCATGTCACACAGTATGTACTCAGTGTTAGCTGTGGTTATTATTTTTTATCACTATCAAACTCTAAAAGCACTTAAGACATTGCTGATTAAACAGAAGGGGTTTGTATTGACTTAATGGCCCTATTCTACAACTGACAAAAATAAGTGGAAAAAAAATAGTATCTATGTAAATGACATAGGTCCGTTCAGTCATCCATTTTAAAAAACATTTATTATTATGTGCTTATGATGTACTAGGTACCTAAAAAAAGACATAATTCCCAATTTCTACTAACTTTACAAACAAGTGAGATAAATAGCCTCAGAATAGAAAGGGATTAGAGTCACACTAGAATGACATTTTCCAAAGTATGTTGACAAGTTATTGTCTGTCTATCTCACTAGAATATAAGCTCAATATAATAATATACTAAAGGAGGAATCTGATCTATCTCTTCATTGCCAGGTCTGCAGGGCCTAGAACAGTACCTGGAACACAGTTTTATTAAACAAATTATTTTTGAATAAATGGTATATGGATGCACATATAATAAATTTCAGGGGGAGGAAAAATATAAGTTAGAAAATATAGGCATTCTCTGTACTGCCTTTGCAACTTTTTGATGAATCTAAAATTATTCAATAATGAGAAATTTATTGAAAAAATAAACTAGGAAAATAGTAGGAAAAAAAGGATACTATCTTCTGGTAGGGAAAGCCTTTGGAAACATGACAACAAAGGTAGGACACCATAAAGGGAAAAATGAAGAGATCTGACCACATAAAAATTAAAATTTTCTGTTAAGTAAAGGAGAATATGAATAAAGTTAAAGGCAAAAAACAAACTGGGTAAATACTTGCAATGTATATGATTAGCATGACATTAATATTCTTTTATTTATTTATTTATTTATTTATTTATTTATGGCTGTGTTGGGTCTTCGTTTCTGTGCGAGGGCTTTCTCTAGTTGCGGCAAGTGGGGGCCACTCTTCATCGTGGTGTGCGGGCTTCTCACTATCGCGACCTCTCTTGTTGCGGAGCACAGGCTCCAGACGCGCAGGCTCAGTAATTGTGGCTCACGGGCCTAGTTGCTCCACGGCATGTGGGATCTTCCCAGACCAGGGCTCGAACCCGTGTCCCCTGCATTGGCAGGCAGATTCTCAACCACTGCGCCACCAGGGAAGCCCCAACATTAATATTCTTAATATGTAAAAAGCACCTACAAATAAATAGATATCTGAAACACACTCTTCCACCACCTAACAATATACATACTAGATAAAACACAAATATCTTTTATATGTATAGTTGAATTCATAAGAAATTAAGGGAAATCCCCAGGTACCAAAGTGGGGACAACAGGAAACTACAGTGTGAGATAGGTATAAAAGTCTTGGCTTTACTTGTTAATCTTGGGAACCTAGGGCTTTGTGTTGTAAAGGAGAAGGAGACAAGGCCTTAGGCCCTCATAAGGAGAAGAGTTGGAACTGCCATCCTGGCTCAAAGTTAAGACCATTCAAAAGGTTATTTTCTCAGTGAAAAGGTGGGCTAGAAAGAATCTACTCGCTGGTCAAGGGAGGTGACAATGAAACTTGTTGGCTTATGTGCACTCTGAGTAGAAATGAGAAAGAAATCACTGCTGGGACCTAGAAACCACGTATCTCCCCTCATGTGGGTTTGGGATTTGTCTTTATCTGCAGGGTCTAGGAAACCCTAAGTTTAAAACATAACTTAAAGTGGTCCTGGGTTGATAGCACCTCAGGTATACACCCTAAACTCAGTCCTCACAGAATTCTCACACATTAAGATCAGCTTAAGGTAAGCTAATAATCCAAAATTACAAAATCAGTGAGGAAAAAACCATTATGAGAGAGAGTCTGCAGAAACAACAAACAGGAGAATTAGAATACCAACCACTTCAGATATTAGAATTATCACATATATTTAAGTACCTTTAAGATGTTTAAAGAAATAAAAGAGGGATTCAACACCATGAACAAAGAATTAAAAAACTATCAAAAAAGGACCAGAAAGGGCTTCCCTGGTGGCGCAGTGGTTGAGAATCTGCCTGCCAATGCAGGGGACACGGGTTCGAGCCCTGGTCTGGGAAGATCCAACATGCCGCGGAGCAACTAGGCCCGTGAGCCACAACTACTGAGCCTGCGCGTCTGGAGCCTGTGCTCCGCAACAAGAGAGGCCGCGATAGTGAGAGGCCCGCGCATCACGATGAAGAGTGGCCCCCACTTGCTGCAACTAGAGAAAGCCCTCCCACAGAAACGAAGACCCAACACAGCCAAAACTAAATAATAAATAAATTAAAAAAAAAAGAAAAGAAAAAAGGACCAGAAAGATTTGAACATTACCAGGGTAACTGTACACTGAAGTAAAGGCGATAATCAGACGTTTTAGGGTCTACTGGACACTGGCTATGAACTGACACTAATTCTAGGAGATCCCAAACATCATTGTTGCCCACTAGTCAGAGTAGGGGCTTGTGGAGGTCAGGTGATCAACGAAATTTTATATCAGGTCCAGTGGGTCCCCAAATGCATCCTGTGGCTATTTCCTCAGTTTTAGAAAGCATAATTGGAATAGACATACCTAACATCTGGCAGAATCCCCACATTAGTTCCCTGACCTGTGGAGTGAGGGCAATTATGGTGGGAAAGGCCAAGTGGAAGCCTCTAGAACTGCCTCTACTTAGGAAAATAATAAAAGTAATACTGAATTTCTGGAGGAATTGCAGAAATTAGTGCCACCATCAAGGACTTGAAAGATGCCGGGGTGGTGATTTCTACCATATCCCCATTCAACTTGCCAATTTGGCCTGTACAGAAGACAGACGGGTCTTGGAGAATGATAGTGGATTATCATAAACTTAACCAGGTGGTGACTCCAACGGCAGTTGCTGTACTAGATGTGGTTTCATTGCTTGAGCAAATTAACACATCTCCTGGTACCTGGTATGCAGCTATTGATCTGGCAAATGCCTTTTCTCCACTCCTGTCTATAAGGTCCCACAGAAGTAGTTTGCTTTCAGCTGCCAAGGCCAGCAATACACCTTCACTGTCCTACCTCAGGGGTATATCAATTCTCCAGCCCTATGTCATAATTTAGTTCACAGGGATTTTTGACTGCCATTCCCTTCCACAAGCTATCACACTGGCCCATTACATTAATGACATTATGCTGAGTGGACCTAGTGAGCAAGAAGTAGCGCCTACTCTAACTTATTGGTAAGACATTTGTACGCCAGAGGGTAGGAAATAAATTCGACTAAAATTCAGGGGCCTTCTACCTCAGTGAAATTCCTAGGGGTACATTGGTATGGGGCATGTTGCGATGCCCCATCTAAGGTGACGAATAAGTTTGTTGCTTTTGGAGTAGAAGAGAGCATCTAAAGGTCAAACTGCTTTTTAAACAGATGCTCAACATATTTCTACTTTTAGCTCTACCTTCATTCTTACCTCCAGAAGTACTTGATTTTACCAATTCCTAAGGCTTTTGAGAACTTGGTGGTTTAAAATGCTTTATTCCTTGGGTTTCCCACTACTGGCTTAAGATTTCGCTCTCTTGGGACTGCTAAGTCAATTATCACTTTTCACCTGTATTATAGTTTCCAAAATTTTGTTGCGATTTTTCTTCTCTCATTCAACAAGCATTCAAGATTCAAAGGTTACAAAAGAATATGTAGAAAAAGGTCACCTTCCTACTCTTGTTCTTCAGCTAACCAGTACTTTACTGGAGGCAATCAATATTACTAGCTTATTGGGTATCTTTCTAGAGATATTTCTTTACATGGAAGAAAATATAAATGATAAACTTGATCTTTCTTCTTACCAAAATAGAAGAGATTATGATACTCTTTCGTATCTTGATTTTGTTGCAGAGTAAATTTGGGTAATCACTACATTCAATATATAAAAAGTGTCAATTTTTATGGCTACATAGTATTCCATTAATGGATGGACCATAACTTTATTTAACCAATTCCCTATTAATTAACATTAGGTTGTTTCCAATCTTTTGCTATTGCAGACAATGCTGAAATGAATAATCTTATACTCAAATCATTTTTGCACATATGAAAACATATCTGTAGGATAAGTTTCTAAAAACAGACTTGTGAGACTTCCTTGGTGGTCCAGTGGTTAAGACTCTGTGCTCCCAATGCAGGGGGCCTAGGTTTGATCCCTGGTTGGGAAACTAAGATCCCACATACTGCAACTAAGCCCATGCACTCTAGAGCCCATGCGCCACAACTTGAGAAGCACACGTGCAGCAACGAAGACCCAGTGCAGCCAAAACAAAACAAAACAAAACCTATTAAAAACAGACTTGCTAGGTTAAAGGGTATGTAAATTGTGATACCAAATTGCCCACTATAGAAATTGTGTTAAAATATATGCCCATAAATGGCATATAAGGGTGTCTGCTTCTTTATATCCTCATAAACAGTATGTCATTAAACTTAAAAAAAAATCTTTGCCAGCCAAATAGGTGAAAAATAATAGCATCTCAATGTAGTTTTAACTTGCATTTCTTTTATAAGTGAGACTGAACATATTCAATGTTTCAGCATCATGTGTATTTCCTTTAATGAAAACTGTATATAATTTCTCACTTTCTATTAATTGTTGGTCATTATCTTTATTGATTTTAAGGACATCTTTATGCGGTTAGGTAAATTAACCCTATGTGATATAGAAGCAAATATTTTTCCTCATATTGTTAGTTGTCTTTAGATTTTACACACAGTATTTTTTTTTTTGGCCAAGTGTATATTTTCTATTTTCTATATTTATTCAGCTGAATTTATTAATCTTTTATTTTTGGAATTTTGGCTTTTGTGTTATGATTAGAAAGGCCTTTCTTACTGTTACATTTTCCCCCATGATCTGTATGTTAATTGTTGATTTATTGCCTCTCAGCTCAAAATTCACGCTTCAGTGTATCTCTGCAATAATGGGCAGAATTCTACTTTAAGTCTTTCTCCTTTACAGTAACCATGATGTTAAGTTTTCTGAGTAGAGTGTACTGGAGGGACATTGCAGGAGGAAGGTGCACTCCTGCTGAAAGCCGGGGGGTATGAAGTTACCTGGTAGTGCTCCACCCACATGCCCAGAACTTGTAGGCCCTTAGTGTTATGGACTGAATGTTTGTGTCCCCTTAAAATTCATAAATTGAAGCCCTAACTCCCAATGTGATGGTATTTAGAGGAGAGGCCTCTGGGACGTAATTAGGTTTAGATGAGGTCATGAGAGTGGGGCCTCCATGATGGGATTGATGCTCTTAGAAGAAGAATAGACACCAGAGCTCTCTCTTCATGTACATGCACTGAGGAAAGGCCATGTGAGCACATAGCAAGAAAGCCGCTGTCTGCAAGATGGAAGAGGACTCTCACCAGAGCCTGACCAGGCTGGCACCCTGATCTTGGACTTCCAGCCTTCTAAACCTTGAGAAAATAAATGTCTATTGTTTAAACCAGCCAGTCACAGCCTGAGCTGACTAAGACACTGGGAACTTCTCAGCCCTAACCTGATCACCTGTCAGCTGTCCACTCAGCATGGACACTGCATGCTTCAGGCCTCCTGCCTGCACTGATGCCTGATTCCCTTTGCTCACCTGTCCCTCCCCTCAGAAGTTTTGTCTCCTGTGGTCCTCCGAATGCTGCTGTTCTTCCAACACGGACACTGCTTACTCCAGGCCTCCTGCCCACATTGGCTTCTCCACTCTCTGCATGCCTATGCATCAGCCACTGTGCCTACACCTGGAGGGTTGCTTCCTGCTTTCCCAGTAGCCATGGACCAGCTCTGGCTTGAGCAAACCAGTGAACTTCTTTGCATCCAGTGAGCTGCAACCATATATTCTCCAACTGGGTCTAAACCCCAGCCTTGGGAAAGGGGTCCCCTTTCCAAGTTTGTCCTTCTTTGAGATCTCTCCCTCAGCCCTAGGGTACCACAAAAAGCTCTCCTATATCTTATAATTGCTATATTATCATAGTTTAATATGTTAAACTATGTTAAAATACTCTATATACTTTTTCCTTGTTTAAATCACTGTGTGGTTTCTATTTCCTGATTGGACCCAGACTGATACAGTCTGTTCTAGTACTTAGATATTTTCAATTTTTACATTTAAATCTTTGATCCATCTGCAACTACTGAGCCTGCGCTCTAGGGCCCGCGAGCCACAACTACTGAAGCCTGCACGCCTAGAGCCCATGCTCCGCAACAAGAGAAGCCACCACAATGAGAAGACCGTGCACTGCAACGAAGAGTAGCCCCCACTCTCTGCAACTAGAGAAAGCCGGTGCACAGCAACAAAAACCCAACGCAGCCAAAAATAAATAAATAAATAAATTTATTAAAAAAAAATTTTTTTTTTGGAATTTATACTGGTGTAAGCTGTGTGTATGACTCTAACTTAATTTCTTCCCACATGGCTATCTAGTTTGTTGAATAATTTTTTCAACTAATGTTAAATAGCATCATTATTATACACTAAATCCCCCCACGTTATTTGGGTCTATTTCTGGACTTTAAATTGTATTCTATTGCTGTTTTTTCAATTTCCAGTATCACACTGTGAATATCTGTTTAATATTTGAGAGAAAGTCTCTAGCTATTCTTGTTTGTTTTTTGTTTCTAATTTTAACTTTATTATCAAGATGTCTAGTTCTTCTGTTAGAAATTTTACTGGGAATTGCATTACATTTATAGATTAATTTAGAGATAACTGACATCTTTCTGGTCTGAGTCCTCCCAAGAACTAATGACTTTTCATTTGTTCAAGTCTTCTTCTGTGTTTCTCAATAGCATTTTAATTCATATAAATTTTGCACATTTATTATTATTTTCATTCATAAGCATTTATTTGATCATTTTGGTTATTGTGATGAGAATTTTTCTGCCATTTTAACTTCTGGTTTGTTGTTCTGGAAGAATATAAAGGGCACTTATTATTATGTTTAAAAAAATAAATTTATTTATTTTATTTATTTTTGGGTGTGCTGGGTCTTCGTAGCTGTGCGGTCTTTCTCTAGTTGCGGTGTGCGGGGGCGACTATTCTTTGTGGTGCATGGTCTTCTTATTGCAGTGGCTTCTCTTGTTGCAGAGCATGTGCTCTAGGCACACGAGCTTCAGTAGTTGTGGCACATGGGCTCAGTAGTTGTGGCTCACGGGCTCCAGAGCGCAGGCTCAGTAGTTGTGGCGCACGGGCTTAGTTGCTCTGTGGCATGTGGGATCTTCCCGGACTGGGGCTCGAACCCTTGTCCCCTGCATTGGCAGGCGGATTCTTAACCACTGTGCCACCAGGGAAGCCCTAGAGGGTACTTATATCTGTATTAATATTTGTACCTGATCATTGTCGTGAATTCTTTTGTTGTTTGAAGTAATTTTCTAGTTGATTCTTTTGGGTTTTCTAGATATATTACCATTAATCTGCAAATGACGATCATTTTCTCTTTTTTTTTTTGGCCATGCCATGGGGCATGTGGGATCTTAGTTCCCCGGATCAAACCCGCACCCCCCTGCAGCAGAAGCGCAGAGTGTTTTTAACCACTGGACCGCCAGGGAAGTCCCTCCTTTCCTTGTTTCTATATTCTAACTTCTTTTTTTTTTTTAATATTTATTTATTTATTTATTTATTTATTTATTTATGGCTGTGTTGGGTCTTCGTTTCTGTGCGAGGGCTTTCTCTAGTTGTGGCAAGCGGGGGCCACTCTTCATCGCGGTGCGCGGGCCCCTCACTATCGCGGCCTCTCCTGTTGCGGAGCACAGGCTCCAGATGCGCAGGCTCAGTAATTGTGGCTCACGGGCCTAGTTGCTCCGCGGCATGTGGGATCCTCCCAGACCAGGGCTCGAACCCGTGTCCCCTGCATTGGCAGGCGGATTCTCAACCACTGCGCCACCAGGGAAGCCCCTAACTTCTTTTTTATGTGTGCAATTATATTAGTGAAAATCTCTAAAATACTGTTAGATAACAGTGATGATAGCAAACTTACTTGTCTTACACAGGAATATATTCAGTGTCTTTTCACTAAGTAAGATCTGGTTTTTGAGTTGTCATAGACATACACTATGGGAATAGCCACCTGTTCCTAATTTTTTAAGGTTTTTTAAAAAAAAGATTGGATGTTGCACTTTATTAAACACCATTTTTTTCAGTATGTATGGAAATAAACACGATAATATTTTTCTTAGATATATTAACATAGTAAACTATATTAATAGATTTCAGTACTGCACCATTTCTGCATTCCTGTAGATGATTTTTTTAATATAAGCTGGATCCTATTGTTAATACTTTATTTGGGATGTTTAATAGATAGTCATAAGTGAGACTGGTCTGTAGTTTTTCTTTGCTGGATTTTAGGATCAATATTACATTATCTTCACAAAAAGAATTTGGAAGGATTTTTTTTTCTTTCTGTGGTATAAAATGATTAAAAAACTTAACAATCTGTTCTTTAAAAGTCTGGTATTATTCCCCTGCAAAACCATTTGGTTCCAGTACTTTATTTTGGGGGAGGGTAGTTCTTTGATAACTTTCCCTATTCCTTTTATGGGAAATGGCAGGTTTCTGTCTCTTCTGAATTCACTTTCGGTAATTATATTTTCATGGAGAATTATGCATTTCACACAAGTGTGGTTACTGTCTCCTTATCTTATTTTGTGTATATGTGCCTTTTCCCCTTGCCCTTTTCCTAAAACTAAGTTAACTAATGGCTGATCTATTTCCTATTTTTTCCCCAAAGAACAAATTTGGATTTAGTCATTTGTTCTACAATTTTCTATTTTCATATTCATTATTGTTTGTTTTTATCTTTATTATTTCCTTCCTTTAGCTTTCCTTAAGCTTGTTTTTTCTTTTCTTCTTGAGTTGCTTGCTTCATTTATTTTCAGTTTTTCTGGTTTACTAATATAAAATAATGAAATTTATATAGTTTAAAGATATGAATTTTTCTCAGCATTAACTTTTTTTGTATCACATAGGTTCTGATATGTAGTGTTTCATTATTATTATTTCCTAGATATACTGCAATTTTTGCCTGATTTCCTCTTTGATTCAAAAGCTATTAAACAGCTGAAAATTTTCCAGGTGGTAGTGACTTTTTGTTTTGTATTTGCTATTTATTTCTAGTTTTATTGCATTGTATTCAGAGAATGGTGACTGATCTACTTGTACTTTTTGGAATTCATCAAAGTTTTGGGGTTTATTTGTGGCTTAACATACGGTCAACTTTTGTGACTATTCCATGAGCACTTCAGGAAGGTGCAGATTTCTTTCATACATATATTTCCTTAAAAAATGTTGATACTATGTTATTTGGTACACTGGTATTCAAAACTGATATATTTTCAATAGACTCTCCCTCCAACAAGTTCTCTTACTGAATATATTTCTTATGCTCCTCTTGATAATTCTCTACTCTTCTCTGCTTTGTGTCCTAGCATTAAAGTGCCATTCTTAGTCGTGTTTAGTGCTTTTTGCTCTAAATTCAATGATGTCTGATATTAAAATCATGCTTTTTGTTTTTTTATTACGGGGTTGCACTTGCCTAGTATACCTTTGCCCTTCCTTTTATTTTCAACCTTTCTGAATCACTTTGTTGTAGTCTCTTGAATACAGCAGAATTTTGTTTTGCAATCAAATCTGTTTTTAAAGTACTTTAATAGGTAAGTTTAGTTATTTTTAGTTATATTATTTTAAGGTATACACTGTTTTCATAGCTTTTGAAAAATCACTATACTGTGTAAATTTGTTTGCTCTATATATGTTTTCCTTGTCATAATTAGAAAGGTTTGTATTTGTTTTAGGGCTTATCTTTATAATTCCATGTTTATATAATTCCCCTAAGTTATTTCTTTAGCAATATCCATTAATGAGTGATGAAAATCTCCACTATACAATGATAAAAATTGTATATTTCCTTTTCTTACTCTCCCCACCCTCCTGCAGCACTCAATTACAGTTTATTATCTTTATTGGAGTTTACCTGAACACTATTTAATATAATATATTCTTTATTCTTTTAAAATTTATTTATTTTATTTATGGCTGTGTTGGGTCTTCGTTTCTGTGCGAGGGCTTTCTCTAGTTATGGCAAGCGGGGGCCACTCTTCATCGCGGTGCGCGGGCCTCTCACTATCACGGCCTCTCTTGTTGCGGAGCACAGGCTCCAGATGCGCAGGCTCAGTAATTGTGGCTCACGGGCCCAGTTTCTCCGCGGCATGTGGGATCTTCCCAGACCAGGGCTCGAACCTGTGTCCCCTGCATTGGCAGGCAGATTCTCAACCACTGAGCCACCAGGGAAGCCCCAATATAATATATTCTTATTATTTGCCACTTTTAAATGATTCTATTGAAGATCAGCTAGTAAGGATAAGAAAATAAATGTAATAGGCAAATTAGACCACTACTGGTCCTCAAATACCATTGTAGATCATATATGATTTAAATAACTTCTTTGTCCTCATGAAAAGGTAAAAGAATTGGTAAAATCTTCACAGTAACGGAATTCTTCTGAAACTCTGATTTGAGAGATTAACCATTTTGGTCAAATTTATTTATATTAAGGGCACAATGGATATAAAAGGAATTCTAATATTTTAATTATAATTCCTTTGTCAAGATTTTTCATAAAAAGTTCAGAATTATTTTATTATACTCATAAATTAAATATGAGGAGATAAATTGAGGTGTTCAACTTAGGCAAGATTTCCTACCTGCTGTCTTCCTCCACTTACATTTTGAGCTAACTCTGCAGATAGAAAACGTCAGATACTTATATAGGTCAGATAAAATGGATTTAAGGTAATATTTTTTTCTTTAAACAAAGATTGGACTGTTCCATACATAAGGTAATGGCATTGTTTCAGTGATTTTCTTGAGCTTTTGACCATGGTTGAACTTACTGTTCTTTTGGATGGAAATTTTGGCTTGCAATTTTTCCTGAGTTACCAGAGGTTGTTCTTAGTCTAGAACCATCTGTCTTTCCTAATGGAGTGAATAAGGGGTCAGGGGATTCATCTAAGGCCAAATGTACTGAGGAGTACCAGAGGCATAGAACATAGTCAATTGAAGAAGGAAATGAAATCCTTTTACATTTGTTTGGGACATGAGCTCATCTCCCAAAAAGCCTCCTATGCTGAATATCTTCATTTACCCTTTCAGATCACTCTCAACTTTTCTTTATCCCTAATGCCTGACAGAAGATAGATATCACAGCCAAATGTGGTCATGGGACAGACATGCACAAGGAAAATGGCACAATAGAGGAACATACTTGCCGTATGGTCGTAAACATCACTATCACTTTCACTCTGTCCTCAGTGTACTTGTAGGAAACTCCAGTTTTATGGAGTGAGAGTTGTACATTTTGTTTATCCATTGACCAGTTAACAGACATTTGTAGCTCTGTTGTTTAGTGGGTACACATTTAAGATTGCTGTCTTTTGTTGGATTGACTCTTTTTTTTCTTTTGGAAAATTTTTTTTAAAAAATTATACTTGATATACAACTTTGTGTTAGTTTCAGGTGTACAGCAAAGTGATTCAGATACAGTTGTGTTAGTTTCAGGTGTACAGCAAAGTGATTCAGATACATATATATGTATATACACACATATATATATATATATTCTTTTTCAGATTCTTTTCCATTATAGGTTATTACAAGATATTGAATAAAGTTCCCTGTGCTATACAGTAGGCCCTTGTTGTTTATCTATTGTATATATAGTAGTGTGTATCTGCTAATCCCAAACTCCTAATTTATCCCTCCTCCCTTTCCCCCTTTGGTAACCATAAGTTTGTGTTCTCTGTCTGTGGGTCTGTTTCTGTTTTGCAAATTCATTTTGTATCATTTTTTTTAGATTCCACATGTAAGTGGTATCATATGGTATTTGTCTTTGTCTGACTTACTTCACTTAGAATGATAATCTCTAGGTCCATCCATGTTGCTGCAAATGGCACTATTTCATTCTTTTTTATGGCTGAGTAAAATTGTATATATATACCACATCTTCTTCATCCATTCATCTGTCGATGGACCCTTAGGTTGCTTCCATGTCTTGGCTATTGTAAACAGTGCTGCTATGAACACTGGGGTGCATGTATCTTTTCAAATTAGGGTTTCCTCCAGATATATATGCCCAGGAATGGGATAGCTGGATCATATGGTAACTCTATTTTTAGTTTTTTAAGGAACCCCCATACTATTCTCTGTAGTGGCTGCACCAATTTACATTCCCACCAACAGTGCAGGAGGTTCCCTTTTCTCCACAACCTCTCCAGCATTTATTATTTGTAGACTTTTTTTTGATGGCCATTCTGACTAGTGTGAGGTGATACCTCATTGCAGTTATTTGCATTTCTCTAATAATTAGCAGTGTTGAGCATCTTTTCATGTGCCTGTTGGCCATCTGTATGCCTTCTTTGGAGAAATGTCTATTTAGGTCTTCTGCCCATTTTTAAAATTTATTTATTTATTTTCAATATTGAACTGTATGAGCTGTTTGTATATTTTGGAAATTAAGCCCTTGTTGGTCGCATCATTTGCAAATAGTTTCTCCCATTCTGTAGGCTGTCTTTTCATTTTGTTTATGGTTTCCTAGTTTGATTAGGTCCCATTTGTTTATTTTTGCTTTTATTTCTTTTGCCTTGGGAGACTGACCTAAGAAAACATGGCTACAATTTATGTCAGATATTTTGCCTATGTTCTTTTCTAGGAGTTTTATGCTGTCATGCTTTATATTTAAGTCTTTAAGCCATTTTGAGTTTATTTTTATGTATGGCATAAGGGAGTGCTCTAACTTCACTGATTTACATATTGCTGTCCGGCTTTTCCAATACCACTTGCTGAAGAGACTGTCTTCTCCATTGTATATTCTTGCTTCCTTTGTTGAAGATTAATTGACTGTAGGTGTGTGGGCTTATTGCTCAGCTCTCTATTCTGTTCCATTGACCCGTATGTCTGTTTTTGTGCCAATATCACAGTTGTTGTTGTTGTTTTTTTTTCTGTGGCTGCACCACATGGCATGCAGGATCTTAGTTCCCTGACCAGTGTTGAACCAGTGCCCCCTACAGTGGGAGTGTGGAGTCTTAACCACTGAACCACCAGGGAAGTTCCCAGGCTGTTTTGATTACTGTAGCTTTGTAGTATTGTCTGAAGTCTGGCGGGAGGGCACGGGGTGGTTATGCCTCCAGCTTTGTTCTTTTTCTTTAGGATTGCTTCAGCAATTCTAGGTCTTCGGGGTTCCATATAAATTTTAGGACTATTTGTTCTTGTTCTGTGACTCTTTTTATCATTATGTCTACTTAATTTGATATATTAATAATGTTTTGATTGTTATCATGGTATATCTTTTTCCATCCTTTTACTTTCAACCTACTTTTATTGTGTTTGAAGTTAGTTTCCTGTAGATAGGATATAGTTGGGTCATGCCCCCACCTCCGCCAATCTCTTTTATTTATTTATTTATTGCCATGCCGTGCAGCTTGTGGGACCTTATTTCCCCAACCAGGGATCGAACCTGGGCCCCTGTCAGTGGAAGCACAGAGTCCTAACCACTGGACCACCAGGGAATTCCCTCTTTCTTTTAATTGGTGTATTAAAACCATTTACATTTTTAAAAATAAATTTATTTATTTTATTTATTTATTTTTGGCTGCTTTGGGTCTTCGTTGTTGCATGTGGGCTTTCTCTAGTCGCGGCGAGCGGGGCCTACTCTTCATTGCAGTGCATGGGCTTCTTACTGTGGTGGCTTCTCTTGTTGCGGAGCATGGGCTCCAGGTGCATGGGCTTCAGTAGTTGCAGCATGCAGGCTCAGTAATTGTGGCTTGCGGGCTCTAGAGCACAGGCTCAGTATTGTGGTGCATAGGCTTAGTTGCTCCGTGGCATGTGGGATCTTCCCGGACCAGGGATAGGCGCCACCAGGGAAGCCCATAAAACCATTTACATTTAATGTAATTATTGGTATGTCAGCCTGTTGATTTATTTGTTGCTTTCTGTTTGTTCCCTCAGTTTTTCATTTCTCTGTTTTCTTTTACCTATCTTCCTGTGGGTTAATTGAATATTTTCTTAGAATTCCATTTTGATTTATCTATAGTGTTTCTGAGTGTATCTCTTTATATAGATTTTTTAAGTGGTTGTTTTAAGTATTGCATTATACATATACATCCTTATCACAGTATACTGGTGTCAATATTTTACCATTTTGAATGAAGTGTAAAAACCTTAATTTCCTTTAAGTCCTTTTATCCTCCCCTGTTTATAATGTAATTATCCTAAATAGTTCCTCTATATACACTAGCACTAACAACCATATCAGACAATGTTATAATTTTTGCTTCAATTGTCAAATATAATTTAGAAGACTCTATAGAAAGTCTATTATCTTTATTCATATTTTATTCTTTCCATTCTTCTTTCTTCCTTCTGGATATTACAAGAGTCTTTCTTTTATAATTTCCTTTCTGATTCGAGAACTTCCTTTAGCCATTCTGTTAAGGTAGGTCTGTTGGTGACAAATTCTTAGTTTTCCCTCATCTGAGAATATCTTGATTTCTGATTCATTCCTTAAGGATATTTTCACTGGATACAGAGTTCTAGGTTAACAGTTCTTTTCTTTCAGCATTTGAAAAATGTGACACTTCCTCTGGCCTTCATGGTTTCTAATGAAAAGAATCTATCATTACTTGATTGTTTCTCCCTTATAGGTAAGGTGTCAGTGTCCCGCTCTCAAGAGTCTTTCTTTGTCTTTAGTTTTTAGAATTTTGATTATGATGTGTCTTAGAATGGATTTCTTTGTGTTTATTCTGTTTGGGGCTCCACCAGCCTCTTGAATTTTTAGGTTTATAACTTTTGCCAAATTTGGGAAACTTTCAGTGATTATTTAAGTATTTGTCCAGCTCCACCCTCCTGTCCCTTTCCTCTTGGACTGTGATGACATAAATGTTAGCTCTTTGTTATAGTCTCACAGATCCCTGTGGCTTTGCTAATTTTTTTTTAAAGTCTCTTTTCTCTCTGTTGCTCAGATTGGGTAATTTCTATTCTGTTTTCAAGTTCCTCTGTCCTCTCCATTTTGCCCATCCATAGTAGATTTTTGTTTTTAAAATTATGGGTATCGCATTTTTCAGCCTAAAATTTCTATTTGGTTTTTCTTTATACTGCTATTTCTTTGGTGAGACTTTATATTTTTCCATTTGTGCAAGCACGTTCATAACTGCTTGTTGGAATATTTTTATGATGGCTGCTTCAAAAGCGTTTTCAGATAATTCTAACACCTGTGTCATCTCAGTGTTGGTGTCTGTTGTCTTCTCATTCAAGTTGGGATTTTCCTGATTCTTGATAATCATGAGTGATTTTTTTTTGTGTGTGTGTGTGTATTCTGGACATTTTGGGTATTATGCTGTAAGACTCTGGATCTTGTTTAAATCTTCTGCTTTAGTAGGCCTAGTTTGACACTGCACCAATGGGAGAAGTGAGGTTTCCTGTCACTTCTCTGTCAGGTTGGGGTGTGACTCTATTTGGCCTCTAATTACATCCCGGATTACTGGGATGTAATTACTGTCAGGTTGGGGTGTGACTCTATTTGGCCTCTAATTACATCCCAGAAGGGAGGGTGCCTTGTTACCTCTGGGTGGGGGTAGAAGTTCAGGTTCCTCAAAGGCCCCCCCACTGACACCCTGGGGGTAGGTAAGCTTCATTACCATTAAGCGTTCCACTAGGAAAAATGTCCTAAAAGTCCTGGCTTCCCACTAGGCCTTCACTGACACCATCCTGCCTTGGAGATAAAAAGATGCCTCACTGCCACTTCCCACATGGCCTCCTCTGACACCACCTCAATAGGGAGGGGGAGAGATAGAAACCTTGTTAATGTTGGATGGGTTGGAGGGAGTCCAGGCTCCCACATGGCTTCCATGGACACTATGTGGGAGGAGGTCTTATTCACACCAGGTAGGAATCAAAGTCCTGGTTCCCTATGAGGTCTTTTCTGACTATCCCAGCAGCATGGCTGCCTCAGGAAGAGGATTTACTAGAACCTCTGAAGTCTTTCCCACCCCTGAGCTTCTGAACTTTGTAAAGGGGAGAAAGTGAAGATCTGAATTTGTTTGAGGATGAAAAGAGATAGTTGTCTATGTGTGAGAGAGCTTTGTAAAAGCATTGCCCTTAGCCCAGCCTTTGCCTTCTGAAACGCTAGGGGGAGTTTCACCTGAGTCCTATGTGGAAGTATAGAGAAAAAATATTTTCATATTTCTGCACAGTTGGGGCTTTCTGAGCAAAAAATCCTGGAACCTGGGTTAAAGGACAAGTCTTAGAAACTTAAAGGGTGATAGAGTAGCCAGAGACCTCTAAAGAAATTTAGAGATTTACTTCCCTGTGTTTACATTTCAAAGAGGGATGAAAGAGGTCAGTTGCTTACATTCCAAAGGACTGTAAATGCCAAAGTTTCTCTCCCTCTCTCAGGAGTGGAGGTGGGGGGTAAGATGTGGCCTATATACACTCCCATATTAATAATTTTGGGGTTCCTCTTCTGCAGTACAAATCCACCATGTGTAGGATGACATCGGGCTCTTTCTGTTGCCTGTGGGGTATGGGGTATTGGGTATGGGGAATGGGCATAGTTATTACTGTAAGAATAAAAACTGTGATCTCTGCTCCAGAAACCTCATATCTGCTCTCAGGATAAAATGAACAAATATAGATATACTCACCACAAAGGGGAGGATGCACTCATGCTGATTTTGTACAACGTATAAGCTGAAGAGGGACATGCGGCTGGGGCCCATCAAGCTGCAGGCTAGAGAGAAAAAGTTCTGCAGAGCCTCACAGAGGTTGGAGCAGAGGTCAGCCCAGGATGGTAGAGCGATATGCACAATGAGAAGCCTTGGAGGTTGCTGGTAAATCTGCGTGGAATTACACGGCCCTTTACTAGTAGTTTGCCCATGATACATGGCAGCCAGACCAGGGGTGGAACTGTAGCCACCACTTTGATATTCTCTACACCTATAGGGAAGAAAAGAGAAATCACTGGCTTTCATAAAACTGAAAGTTGAAACAATGAACACAGGTCTAGGGGACTAAGTCCAGAAAGGAGTCAAACTAGGTACTAACTCAAGCTTCTCTAGGCTATCCCATCTTAACAGCTGCCAAGGGATCTAGATGTTTGCCTATAAAGGCTGAGAATGCTTAGAGATGTTGAGTGGAACTAATCAAAAAGTCAAACTTCAGTCTCAAAGTAAGCTATTTGCCCTCATGACTTTGTTTCTTTATTGGCATTGTACTATATTATAATTTGTTTCTATGACTGCCTCTCATAATGTATTGTGAGCTTCCCAAGGACAGAGAACCTGTCTTGTCAACTCTATTTATCAAAGCTTAGCAAAGTGTTTATTTGGTACATAGTAATTCTTAAAAATGAAAATATAACCACATTTTCCCCTTCAAAACCCACTCAAGACCCTTTATGACTTGACCTTCAGCCTTATTAGAGGCTTTGTTTACCTCAAGTTTTTTACTTAAATAAAACCAAATATACCATTCACTTCAGTGCATTTGCTCTTGCTGTTTTCTCTACCTCCAACATCTTTGCTTTCTTTCTTTACTTACTACTTACACTTATCCCCAGGGCTCAGATTTGGAAAGGAGAACAAATGAGAACTTGGAACAAACATCAGGAATGAGACGGGAACATCATTATAAATCCTCAAACATGGAAAAGATTACAAGAGGATATAATGAACAACTTTATACCAGTAAGTTTAATAAAATGGACAAATTCCTAGAAAACCATATTTAACCAACACTAAATCAAAAAGAAAATTTAAAAACCTAAATAGTCTATAACCACTGAAAAAATTTAATTGGTAGTCAAGTATGTTCCCACAAGTAAACTACAGGGCCACATGATTCCACTGATGAATTCCATATTACTCTCAAAGACCAAGAATTTCAATCTTAAACAAATTCTTGCAGAGAATAGGAGAGGAACACCACTCATTTAATTTTACGAGGTTAGCATGACCTTTGATACTAAAATCAGATAATTTTTTATAAGAAAAAAAATTATAGGACAATCTCATCCATGAACTTTAAATGTAAAACTTACATTTTTAGATGTAAAAATCCTAAGCAAAATATAAGCAAATTGAAAAACAGCAATATATAAAAGGAATAACACATCATGACCAAGTTGGGTTTATCTCAAGAACATAAGGTTGACATAGCATTAGAAAAAGTCACTGTAATTCATCACGTTAAAATATTAAATGAGAAAAATTATATGATCATCTCAATAGATGCAGAAAAACAATTCATACATGATAAAGAATCAGTCTTAGTAAACTAGGAATAGACGATAGGAATAATCTGATAAAATATGTTTGCAAAAATCTAGAGCAAATATCATTCTTAATGGTGAGGCTGAAAGTGTTCCATCCAAGACAAGGAGACGGTTATCATCACTTCTATTCAACACAGTACTGAAGGTAGCAATAAGGCAAGACAAATAAATAAAAGGCATTGCAATGGAAGAAATAAAACTGTCATTGCTTGCAGATGATATGACTGATTGTTTATATAGAAAATCTAAAAGAATCTACAGACTTTTATAATTTCATTCTTTTCCCCAAAGGTCTCATCTTTTATTAAATTTTATTCTTAGAGATCTGTTTTTTCTAATGTTAATTTATAATGACATCTTCTTAAATTCCATTTTTTGTTTTGTTGCTAATGTATAGAAATAAAATTGATTTTTGTATAATGATGTTGTATTTCACAACACTGCTGCACTCTCTTACTAGTTATAATAATTTATCTGTAGATCCTTTTTGTTCACAATCATTCATCTGTGAATAACGACATGCACCAGGATACATGAAAAAAGTCAGATCATAGCAGCAAAAAGACTATTCATAATAGTCTTATTCACAATTACCCCACATTGCAAACAACACAAATTTCAATCAACATTAGAATGGATAAGTTCTGCTATATTCACACAACGATGACAATGAATGAACTAGAGTTATGTGCAACGACATGGATGGCTCTAAGAAACATAATACTGAATAAAAGAGCAAGACACAAAGAATACATATAGTATGATTCCATCTACATAGGTTTTAAAGACAAGCAAAAATATATTGTTTAGGAATGTGTACATTATGCTAAAACTATTTTTAAAGAACAAGGAAATGATTATCACAAAAATTTAGGTAGTGATTTTCTCTAGAAAGGGAGGAGGGCATTATTAGAAGGGACAAAAGGGGAGGTTCTGGAGTGTTGGCAATGTTCTATTTCTTGACCTTTATTGTGGTTACATGGGTGTTCACTTTATAATTATTAAAGTATATATTCATATCTTATGAAATTTTCTCTAAATATGTTATATTTAATAATAAAAATATTTCAAAAAGAACATTAGGACAATCATAAAAGAATATATTTTTTAGATTAAAAAAGTATGTCTACACCTTTGGGAACTGAAATGATTCTGTACTATTGTGTTTTAGCTAAAGAATGCAGGGAAAATAAAAGCGTCTTTGATTTCCCCTGGGTCTAAGAGAAAGATATCAATATTTATGACAATTTTCAGAAACACTTTGGAATTTAGGATTTTTATAAGTGATCCAAGAGTGCACAGATAGATGTGTTTCTCAAAATGAATCTGTGAAGTTATTCCCCTTCAAACTTTCCTTTTTGGATAGTGGAAGTCAGCATTTGTTCATTCAACAATTTTTTATTGAGCTCCAGTTGTGTGCTGTGTACTGCTGAACAAATAAATAAATGAATATGCTAATCTACTGAGAGTAACCTTGAACTAGAAATTCAAATCAATGAGTAATATATTTACCAAGAAAGCACATATCATAAGTATCTCTTAACTATACTTTTAAATTAAGTACCTGAGACCAATGCAATGCTGAATTTCAGGCTGACACACAGACAGATTCACAGACAAACAAGCACCCAGACAAAGGCCTTATTTGATGTAGAATGAGCTTCTATGTCCCCGGTCCACCTTCCCTCACATCTGAAACTCTTGTCATTTTAGAGTATAGGCACTTCTTATTTTGCATGGTTCCAATATACACAAATCTCGGTTACTACAATTTAGTTAATTAAAGTCAGTCCCCCATCAACATGGTTCTAATTTCAGTTACCATGGAATATTAACTATAATTACATAAAAGTACAAACCACAGCTAGCTCTTTAGCCCACAAATCACTACATAAATAACAGATACACATCATGATCAGTGATCAATTATGTCACTTCTTTCAAATTCTGTTGGTGACTGGTCACTGCAGATCTCTTATTCAGGTTAAGTACAGACAGCAGAGTGTAGTTTTACTTCCTTGTTTCCTAGTGATAAACCCACATTGACATCTTACAAAAATAGATAATTGAAAGAGGGAATTGGCCAAAAAAGATGAAAGTGTAGCCAAGAAACAATAAGTGGTAAGGCTGAAAGTGAGAGTTGAATTGAACATAAATGAACAGAAGAAAGAGCTAGAAGAAATAGACTCTAGACAGGCAGAGAGAGGAATTTAGTGAGGTGAACTTATCAACATAAATGAGGAAAGTGGTTATGACAAAAAGTATGAAGATGTCTCAGAAAAAGTGCCATCGGCAAAAAACTTCATATAAAAGGAACTCTTGGAGATATTTTACAAAATTGAAAGTGCAAAGGATAAAATGTTGGAAGCTCATCCAAACTTAGCAAGGAATATAACATTTTGGTAAGGCATAGAAGAGATGCTTGCTTGAGATGCTTGAGAAGAAGACAAGCACAAGCACTATTCAAACTATTCTTGATAAGTTTTTTTACAAAGAAAGAAATACTCTCTCAATGTTTCTAATGTTTTCAATGACAGTGTGCTAAACAGATTCTAGTTTTATTATTTTTCAATTCTCTGTACATTTATAACTGACAGTAAGAGAATTTCTAATGTTTTGACAACAACTTTGAGAGATCCCGGAACAGATGCAATTGTTCCCATTGATTATTAGGATCACTTTGAATGGTTTCAGCTTCCACAGTCATTTTTAGATCCCACACTTGTGTGCAATTCCAACACTGTTCTTTAAATGAGGTAAAAGGCAGCTCTCTTCCTTATACTGTCAAACATGATCAATTAATGCACCTGATGTGTCTGGGCATAGTCTTAAGCAGCACCTGACTATCTGTGATCCTGTGCTCTCCACTTTTGACAAGAACGCCCACTTATGGGTGTCCCCCTTCAAACTGGTTAAATCTCGGCCTTGAACCACCAAAAGCCATCAAGTTACTCCCTTACCAAAAACCCTTCAATGGCTTCCAATTACACTTGGAACAAAATCTGAAATCCCTACCCTGGCTCCGAAATTCTGCATGTGTCTCCTTCCCACCTCTCCATCCTCATGCCATGCCCTACCAGGCCAACCCCCCTCCCATCCTCCACCCTCCTAGCCCCTGGCACGCCCTTCAGCTCCACAAAGGCGGTTGGCCTCTTGCTGTGGAAGAGCAAAAAAGATTTTCGTGGGCCCTCCAATTTCATTTCCGCCCCCCTCACGTAAGGAAAAACATAAAACAAAACCCCTTTTCTTCGGCCCTAAGGTTTCACTGTTTTCTTTGGTCTTTACAAGTAAATATATTTCATGCGCCCCCCCAAAGTGTCGTGGGCCCTCAGCACGACGCCTACGCTGCCTGACGGATTGGCCACCCAGCCCCCAGGCCCGGGAGAGTCGGCGGAGGAGACTCGGCTCTGCCGCTCCTGTCCTCAGAACCGCTTGCGGAGGGCGGGCTCGGACGCGGAGGACCTGGGCCTCCGGGCGTCAGGCCTCCCCGGCAGCTGCCCATGTCTGCTCGCCAACACCCTCCCCGCCAGCATCCGCTTGAGGGCCGGCCCGAGATCGGCCCAAGTCCTTCCTGCGAGGCGCTGCCCGTGGCCGTCCTCCCTGCCTGCGGCCCTCAACCCTGCTCCTACCCCTTTCTTCGCGAAGGCAAAGCCGCGGCTACCTGGCCCTTCCGGCTCTCCACGTCCGCCTGCGCTGCGAGGGCGCCCCCTTCAGGCCGGGCGGCTCATTGCGGGCGCCGCCTCAAGGTCCACCTCAGACTGCACCTCAGGCCCGCCTTCTTCAAGGCCTGGGTGCCAGGGGAACAACCCTTCTTTGGTGCTAAGGTAGAGTTTTGGATTTCTGTTGAGAATATTATGCTAAACCTGACATTTCATCAAGCTACCCCTGCCCCATGAAGCATTCCAGTTGTACCCCCATCATGTTCCTGGGCTTAACCTTTCTCTTCCACATCATTCATTCACTCATTCAGTCAGTCACTCTTTTTTTCTTCCAACTTTATTGAGATATAATTGACATGCAGAACTGTATACGTTTAAGGTGTACAGCATAATGCTTTGACTTATATACATCATGAAAGTTTTACCACAATAAGTTTACTGAACATCCATCATCTCACATAGATGTGAAATTAAAGAAATAAAAAACATTTTTTTCTTGTGATGACAGCTCTTAGGATTTACTCTCTTAACTTTCATATATAACATACAGCAGGGTTATTTATATTGTACATTACATCCCTAGCACTTATTTATCTTATAACTGGAAGTTTGTACCTTTTGACTGCCTTATCCACCACCACCCACCCCCACCCGCCTCCAGCTCTGGTAACCACTAATCTGAGCTCTTCTCTATGAGTGTGTGTCTGTGTTTTTGAAGTATAATTGACCTTCAACACTATGTTAGTTCCTGTTACCCAACATAGTGATTTGGTATTTCTATACATTTCAAACTGAACACCACAATATATCTAGTTACCATCTCTCACTGTAGATAGATATTACATAGTTATTGACTATTCCCCACACTGTGCATTTCATACCTGTAACTCATTTATTTTGCAACTGGAAGTTTGTACCTGTTACTCACCCTCACCAAGTTCTTTCCATGCCCCCCCACCCCCGTCACCTCTGGCAACCACCTGTTTGTTCTCTGTATCTATAACTCTGTTTCTGTTCTGTTATGGTTGGTTGTTCATTTGTTTTGCTTTTTAGGTTCTACATATAAGTGAAATCATAAAATATTTGTAATTTTGTGTCTGACAATATTTCACTTAGCCTAATACCCTCTAGGTGCATCCATGTTGTTGCAAGTGGCAAGATTTCATTCCTTTTTATGGCTGAGTAATATTCCATTGTATATATGTGTGTGTATATCTATTTATCTATATCTATCTATATATCTATCTATCTATATATAGATATATATCTATATATGGCATCTTCTTTATCCATTCATCTATTGATGGGCTCTTGGGTTGCTGCCATATCTTGGCTATTGTAAATAATGCTACAGTGAACATAGAGATGCATATATCTTTTCTACTTAGTGTTTTCATTTTCTTCAGACAAATACTCAGGAGTGGAATTGCTGGATTGTATGGTAGTTCTATTTTTTATTTGTTGAGGAATCTCTATACTGTTTTCCATAGTGCCTGCCCCAACTTACATTCCCACCAACAGTGTATAAGGGTTCCCTTTTCTCCACATCCTTGCCAACACTTGTTATTTGTTGTCTTTTTGATAATAGCCATATTGATAGGTGTCAGGTGACATCTCGTTGTGATTTCTATTTGCATTTCCCTGATATTAATAATCTTTTTAAAAAAATAAATTTATTTATTTATTTTTGGCTGCATTGGGTCTTCGTTGCTGTGCACGGGCTTTCTCTAGTTGTGGCAAGCGGGGCCTACTCTTTGTTGTGGTGCGCGGGCTTCTCATTGTGGTGGCTTCTCTAGTTGCGGAGCATGGGCTCTAGGTGCATGGGCTTCAGTAGCTGTGGCTTGAAGGCTCTAGAGGACAGGCTCAATAGTTGTGGTGCACGGGCTTAGTTGCTCTGCAGCGTGTGGGATCTTCCTGGACCAGGACTCGAACCCGTGTCTCCTGCATTGGCAGGGAGATTCTTAACCACTGCACCACCAGGGAAGCCCAATATTAATAATCTTGAGCATCTTTTCATGTGCCTGTTGCCCATCTGTATGTCTTCTTTGGAAAAATGTCTATTTAGGTCCTCTGCTATTTTTTTTCTCTGCCCATTTTTTAGTTGGACTGTTTTTTTGATATTGATTTGTATATTTTGAATATTAATCCCTTATCAGATATATCATTTCCAAATATCTCCCATTTAGTAGGTGCCCTTTCTGTTTTGTTAATACTTTTCTTTGCTCTGCAAAAGCTGCCAGTTTACTGTAAAAGCTTTTCAGTTTGCTGTAGTCCCATTTGTTTATTTTTGCTTTTGTTTCCCTTGCCTGAGGAGATGTATACAAAAAAATTGCTGAGATTGATGTCAAAGAGCATACTGCCTGTATTGTCTTCTAGAATTTTTATGGTTTCATATATTACATTTAAGTCTTTAATCTATTTTGAAATTATTTTTGTGCATGGTGTAAGAGTAATCCAGTTTGATTCTTTTGCATGTAGCTATCCAGTTTTCCCAGCACCATTTGTTGAAGAGACTGTCTTTTCCCCATCGTATATTCTTGCTTTCTTTGTCATAGATTAATTGCCCATATAAGTGTGACTTCATTTCTGGGCTCTCTATTCTGTTCCGTTGATCTATGAGATTGTTTTTCTGCCAGTACCATACTGTTTTGATGACTGTAGCTTTGTAGTGTAGTTTGAAATGAGGGATCATGATATCTCCAGCTTTGCTCTTTTTTCTCAAGATTGTTTTGGCTCTTCAGGGTCTTTTGTGCTTCCATACAAATTTTAGAATTATATTGGTAGGGATTGCATTGAATCCGTAGCTTGCCTTGGGTAGTGTGGTCATTTTAACAATATTAATTCTTCCAATCCATGAATATTAATTCTTCCAATCCATTCTTCCAATCCAATTAATTCTTCCAATATATGAAAGATCCATGGTATCTTTCATATACCATGAAAGATGGTATATCTTTCCATCTGTCTGTGTAGTCTTCAATTTCTTTCATCACTGTCTAATAGTTTTCCAAGTACAGGTCTTTTACTTCCTTAGTTAGATTTATTCCTAGGTATTTTATTCTTTTTGATGTAGTTGTAAATGGGATTTTTTTTCTTAATCTCTCTTTCTGATACAGTAGTTTGTTCTTAGTGTATGGACATGCAGATGATTTCTGTAATTAATCTTGTATCCTGAAACTTTACTGCAACAGTGATGAGCTCTAGTAGTTTTTTGGTGGCATCTTGTGGATGTTCTATATATAGCAGCATGTTATCTGCAAACAGTCACAGTTTTACTTTTTCCTTTCCAATTTGGATTACTTTAATTTCCTTTTCTTGCCTGATTGCTATTGCTAGGGTTTCCAATACTATGTTGAATAAAAGTGGCAAAAGCGGACATCCTTGTCTTGTTCCTGATCTTAGAGGAAACGCTTTCATCTTTTCACCATTGAGAATGATGTTAGTTGTGGGCTTATCATGTATGGCCTTTATTATGTTGAGATATGTTCCCTTTATATGCACTTTGATGAGAGTTTTTTTTATAATTTCTTTTTTCAGTTTATTTTATTTATTTTCTTAATTAACTTATTATTTTTCAATGAGAGTTTTTTTATCATGAATAGATGTTTAGTTTTGTCAAACTTTTTCTGCATCTATTGAGGTGATCATATGATTTTTATTCTTCAATTTATGAATTTGGTGTATCACATTGATTAAGTTGTGAATATTGAGTTATCCTTGCATCTCTGGGAAAATCCCACTTGATCATGGCGTATGATCCTTTTAATGTATTGCTGAATTCAGTTTCCTATTATTTCGTTGAGGATTTTTGCATCTATGTTCATCAGTGATTTTGGCCTGTAATTTTCTCTTTTTTTGGTGATATCTTTGTCTAGTTTTGGTATCAGGGTGATGCCTGATTTGTAGAATGAGTTTGGAAGCATTTCTTCCTCTGCAATTTTTTCGACTAGTTTGAGAAGGATAGGTATTAACTCTTCTCTAAATGTTTGGTAGAATTCTCCTGTGAAGCCATTTGGTCCTGGACTTTTTTGGGGGGGGGAGTTGTTTTGTTACTGATTCGATTTCATTACTGGTAATTAGCCTGTTCATATTTTCTATTTCTTCCTGGTTTACTCTTGGGAGATTGTACATTTCTAGGAATTTGTCCAATTCTTCTAGGTTGTCCATTTTATTGGTGTATAATTGTTTGTTGTAATCACTTATGATTCTTTGTGTTTATGTGGTGTCAGTTGTATCTTCTCCTTTTTCATTTCGGATTTTATTGATTTGGGCCTTCTCTCTGTTTTTCTTGACAAGTCTGACTAAATGTTTACCAATTTTGTTTATCTTTTCAAAGAACCAGATCTTAGTTTCACTAATTTTTTTCTATTTTTTTTTTTTAGTTTCTATTGCATTTATTTCTGCCCTATCTTTATGATTTCCTTCTATTAACTTTGGTCTTTGTTTATACTTATTTTTCTAGCTCCTTTAGGTGTTAGGTTAGGTTGTTTATTTGGGCTTTTTTTGTTTCCTGAGGTAGGTTTGTATCACTGTAAACTTCCCTCTTGGAACTGCTTTTGCTGCATCTCATAGATTTTGTATTGTTGTGCTTTTATTTACATTTGTCTCCAAGTTTTAAAAAAAATTTCTTCAGTGATCCATTGGTTGTTTTGTAGCATATTGTTTAGCTTCCATGTGTTTGCATTTTTTTCTTGTCTCATAGCGTTGTGGTCAGAAAAGATGCTTGATATGATTTCAATTTTCTTAAATTTACTGAGGCTTGTTTTGTGTCCTAGCATGTGATATGCCCTGGAGAATGTTCCCTGTGTACTTGAAAAGAATGTGTATTTTGCTGCTTTTGGATGGAATGCTCTCTATATATATCAATTAAGTGCATCTGATATAATGTGTCACTTAAGGCCAGTGTTTCCTTATTGATTTTTTTTGGGGGGAGGGGTCTGGATGATCTGTCCATTGATGTAACTGAGGTGTTAAAGTTCCCTACTATTAATGTGTTACTGTCAATTTCTCCCTTTATGTCTGTTATGTTTGCTTTATGGATTTAGGTGCTTCTATGTTGGGTGGATATATATTTACAATTTTTATATCTTCTTGGATTGATCCCTTGATCATTATGTAATGTCTTTCTTGTCTCTTGTTACAATCTGTTTTAAAGTCTGTTTTGTCTGAAATAAGTACTGCTACCCTGGTTTTCTTTCTTTTTTTTTAATTGAAGTATATTTGATTTACAATGTTATGCCAATCTCTGCTGTACAGCAAAGTGACTCAGTTACAGACATATATACATTCTTTTTAAAATATTCTTTTCCATTATGGTTTACCCAGGAGATTGGATATAGTTCCCTGTGCTATACAGTAGGACCTTGTTGTTTATCCATTCTAAATGTAATAGTTTGCATCTACCAACCCCCAATTCCCAGAAAAATATGGAACGCTTCATGAATTTGTGTGTCATCCTTGCACAGGAGCCATGCTAATCTTCTCTGTATTGTTCTAATTTTAGTATATGTGTTGCCGAAGGGAACACTACCCTGGCTTTCCTTTAATTTCCATTTTCATGGAATACATTTTCCCATCCCCTTACTTTCAGTCTCTGTGTGTCTTTAGATCTAAAGTGAGTGTTTTGTAGGCAGCATATATATGGGTCTTGTTTTTGTATCCATTCAGGCACTGTGTTTGTTGATTGGGGCATTTAGTCCATTTACATTTAAGGTAATTATTTATCAGTATGTATTTATTGCCATTATGTTCATTGTTTTTGTAGTTCTTATTTGTTCCTTTCTTCTTTTGTCCTCTTGTGATTTGATAACTATCTTTAGTGTTGTGTTTGGATTTCTTTCTTCTTTCCAGGTGTGCATCTATTATAGGGTTTTGGTTTGTGGTTACTGTGTGTGTGTGTGTATACACACACACACACACACACATATATACATATAATCATTTTAAGTTGCTGATCTCTTAAGTTCAAACATATTTTAACAACCCTGCATTTTTACTTCCCCCTCTATGTTTTACAGTTTTTGATATCATATTTTACATCTTTTTGTTTTGTGTATCCCTTAACTACTTATTGTGGATATAGATGACTTTACTATTTTTGTCATTTAACCTTCCTACTAGCTTTATATGTGATTGATTTACTACCTTTACTGTATATTTGCCTTTATCAATGAGATTTTTCCTTTCATAATTTTCAAGTTTCTATTTGTGGCCTTTTCTTTTTCTCTTAGAGGAGTCCCTTTAACATTTCTTATAAAGCTGGTTTCGTGGTGCTGAACTCTTTAGCAAATGCTTGTCTGTAAAACTTTTGATCTCTCCATTGAATCTAAATGAAAGCCTTTTTGGGTAGAGTATTCTTGGTTGTAGGTTTCCCCCTTTCATCACTTTAAATATATCATGGCACTCCCTTTTGGCCTGCAGAGTTTCTGTTGAAAAATCAGCTGATACACCCCCCCCCTTTTTTTTGACCAGTAAAGAATTTTATTAAGGTAGAGGTCAAACAACTGGCTTCTTTGAAAATTTTCACTTAGGAGACCAAAATTTAAGAATTCTGTAGATGAAAATTATTTTTAAAAAATAGGCCAAAAAGAAGAAAATGAAGAAATAGTACTTTTAAACGGAAAAGGCATTTGAAAATTGCCATTTCCCCTCTTCATATAATACAAACTCATTTAAAATATTTTTCCAAATGTTTTACTATTAAAGATGTATATAAATTGTCTAACACATTTTTAGTTTTTTTAAACATCTTTATTGGAGTATAATTGCTTTACAATTGTGTGTTAGTTTCTGCTTTATAACAAAGTGAATTAACAATACATACACATATATCCCCATATCTCCTCCCTCTTGCATTTCCCTCCCACCCTCCCTATCCTACTCCTCTAGGTGGTCACAAAGCACCGAGCTGATCTCCCTGTGTTATGTGGCTGCTTCCCGCTAGCTATCTATTTTACATTTGGCAGTGTATATATGTCCATGCCACTCTCTCACTTTGTCTCAGCTTACCCTTTCCCTTCCCCGTGTCCTCAAGTCCATTCTCTAGTAGGTCTGAGTCTTTATTCCCGTCCTGTCCCTAGGTTCTTCATGACCATTTTTTTTCCTTTTAGATTCCATATATATGTGTTAGCATACGGTATTTGTTTTTCTCTTTCTGACTTACTTCACTCTGTATAACAGACTCTAGGTCCATCCACCTCACTACAAATAACTCAATTTCGTTTCTTTATATGGCTGAGTAATATTCCATTGTATATATGTGCCACATCTTCTTTATCCATTCATCTGTCAATGGACACTTAGGTTGCTTCCATGTCCTGGCTATTGTAAATAGAGCTGCAATGAACACTGTGGTACATGACTCTTTTTGAATTATGGTTTTCTCAGGGTATATGCCCAGTAGTGGGATTGCTGGGTTGTATGGTAGTTCTATTTTTAGTTTTTTAAGGAACCTCCATACTGTTCTCCAGAGTGGCTGTATCAATTTACATTCCCACCAACAGTGCAAAAGGGTTCCCTTTTCTCCACACCCTCTCCAGCATTTATTGTTTGTAGATTTTTTGATGATGGCCATTCTGACCAGTGTGAGGTGATACCTCATTGTAGTTTTGATTTGCATTTCTCTAATGATTAGCGATGTTGAGCATCCTTCCATGTGTTTGTTGGCAATCTGTATATCTTCTTTGGAGAAATGTCTATTTAAGTCTTCTGTCCATTTTTGGATTGGGTTGTTTGTTTTTTTGATATTGAGCTGCATGAGCTGCTTGTAAATTTTGGAGATTGATCCTTTGTCAGTCGCTTCGTTTGCAAATATTTTCTCCCATTCTGAGGGCTGTCTTTTCGTCTTGTTTATGGTTTCCTTTGCTGTGCAAAAGCTTTTAAGTTTCATTAGGTCCCATTTGTTTATTTTTGTTTTTATTTCCATTTCTCTAGGAGGTGGGTCAAAAAGGATCTTGCTGTGATTTATGTCATAGAGTATTCTGCCTATGTTTTCCTCTAAGAGTTTGATAGTGCCTGGCCATACATTTAGGTGTTTAATCCATTTTGAGTTTATTTTTGTGTATGGCGTTAGGGAGTGTTCTAATTTCATACTTTTACATGTACCTGTCCAGTCTTCCCAGCACCACTTATTGAAGAGGCTGTCTTTTCTCCACTATATATTCTTGCCTCTTTTATCAAAAATAAGGTGACCATATGTGTGTGGGATTATCTCTGGGCTTTCTATCCTGTACCATTGATCTGTATTTCTGTTTTTGTGCCAGTACCATACTGTCTTGATTACTGTAGCTTTGTAGTATAGTATGAAGTCTGGGAGCATGATTCCTCCAGCTCTGTTTTTCTTTCTCAAGATCGCTTTGGCTATTCGGGGTCTTTTGTGTTTCCATACAAATTGTGAAATTTTTTGTTCTAGTTCTGTGAAAAATGCCCTTGGTAGTTTGATAGGGATTGCATTGAATCTGTAGATTGCTTTGGGTAGTAGAGTCATTTTCACAATGTTGATTCTTCCAATCTAAGAACATGGTATGTCTCTCCATCTGTTTGTATCATTTTTAATTTCTTTCATCAGTGTCTTATTGTTTTCTGCATACAGGTCTTTTGTCTCCTTAGGTAGGTTTATTCCTAGGTATTTTATTCTTTTTGTTGCAATGGTAAATGGGAGTGTTTCCTGAACTTCTCTTTCAGATTTTTCATCATTAGTATAAAGGAATGCAAGAGATTTCTGTGCATTAATTTTGTATCCTGCTATTACCAAATTCATTGATTAGCTCTAGTAGTTTTCTGCTAGTATCTTTAGGATTCTCTATGTATAGTATCATGTCATCTGCAAACAGTGACATCAGCTGATGCCCTTATGGGAGTTCCCCCAGATGTAACTTCGTGCTTGTCCCTTGCTGCTTTTTTTTTTTTTTTAAGATTATTGTTGATGTGGACCATTTTTAAAGTCTTTATTGAATTTGTTACAACCTTGCTTCTATGTTTTGGTTTTTTGGCTCCAAGGCACTTGGGATCTAGCTCCCCAACCGGGGATTGAACCCACACCCCTACATTGGAAGGTGAAGTCTTAACGACTGGACCACAAGGTAAGTCCCTCCCTTGCTGCTTTTAATATTCTCTCTTTATCTTTAATTTTTGCCATTTTAATTACAATGTTTCTTGGTGTGATCCTCTTTGAGCTGATCCTGTTTGGGAGTCTTTGTGCTTCCTGGACCTAGATGTCTGTTTCCTTTCCCAGGAAGGGAAATTTTCAGCTATTAGGTCTTCAGATATGTTATCTGCCCTTTTCTCCCTCTCTTCTCCTTCTGGGACCCCTAAAATGTGAATGTTACTATCCTTGATGTTGTCTTAGAGGTCTCTTAAACTGTCCTGACTTATTTTTATTCTTTTTTTCTGTTCAGCCTCAGTGATTTCTACTACTCTGTCTTCCAGCTCACTGATCCATTTTTCTGTATCACCTATTTACTGTTAATTACTTCTAGTGTATTTTTCATTTCAGTTATTGTATTCTTCATGTATATTTGGTTGTTCTTTATATTTGCTAACTCTTTGTTTAAAACTTTTAACTTCTCATTCTGTTCATCCAAACCTTTCCTGAGTTCTTTGAACATATTTATGATCATTACCTTGAACTCTTTATTGAGTAGATTGTCTCTCTTCACTTCACTTAGTTCTCCTTCTGGGGTTTTATCTTGTTCCTTTGTTTGGAACATATTCCTCTGTCATCTCATTTTGCCTAGTTTGCTGTTTTTATTTCTGTGTATGTGGTAGGTTGGTTATATTTCCCAACCTTGGAGAAGTGACTTTTTGTAGAGACATCCTATGCATCCCAGCAGCAACTGCCCTCTGGTCACCAGAGTTATGCTGTGGAGTGCCCCCTATTTGTGCTGCATGGGTCCTTCTGTTGGGCAGACTACTGTGGGCATTCTGGTAGGTGTGGCTGGCCCCCACTCTGGTTGGTTGCCAGGCTTGCATTGTGCAGAGGCTGCTGGCCACTGGTGGGTGAGGCCAGTTTCTGGAGTGGGTGGTTGCAGGGCTGGGGGCGGGTCCTGGATCTAGTGTCAGCCTGCTGGTAGGTGGGGCTGGGCCTCAGGGGGTCCCAGGTCTAGTGCTGGGTCACTGGTTGGTGGAACCAGGTTCCTGGGTCTCTGACTGCAGGGCCCTTGGGGTGGGTCACAGAGCTGGTGTTGGGCTGCTCATGGGTGGGGCTGGATCCTGGAGTGGCTGACAAAAGAGCCCATGATGTCCCAGTGCTTGTGTTGGCCTGCTGGTGGGCAGGACTCGAGTCCAGAGTCCTGGGGCTGGTGCCTGCCTACTGGTGCATGGGCTGGGTCCTGATATGGCAGGCTGAGAGGCTGAGTTCCTGCACTGTGGTGGGTGCAGCCAGGTCCTGGGGTCTCTGGGTTCAGGGCTTTGGGTTCTGGAATTGGTATCAGCCCACTGGTGGGCAGGGCCAAGGCCAAGGGGTCCTGGGGTTGGTGCCTACCCACTGGTGGGTGAGGCTGGCCACCGGGCTAGTGCCAGCCCACTGATAGACAGAGCCATGTCCCAGGGTCTCTGGCTGCAGGGCCTTGGGGGGTTCTGGGGCTAGTGACTGCACACTCGTGTTCAGGGCCTGGTCCTGGGCCCTCTAGTGGACAGAACTGTGTCCAGGGGTGGCTGCAGGCTCAAAGGGTCTTAAGGCAGCAGGCCTGCTGGTGGATGGGGCTGTATCTCCACCTGGCTAATTGCTTGGCCTGACACATCCTAGTACTGGTGCCAAAAGGCTGGTGGGTGGGGCAGGATCTTGGTGCTAATAAATTAGAGGGCAGATTCCAAAATGGCACTTACCAGCACCAGTGTCCACATGGTAGAATGAGCTCCACAAAATGGCTGCTGCCAGTGTCTATGTCTCTAGTTGCCTCCAGCATCTCAGGGAGGCTCTCCAAGATCAGCAGATGGGTCTGACTCAGGATACTTTCTTTTTTAAAAAAATTAATTTATTAATTTATTTTTGGCTGCATTGGGTCTTCATTGCTGTGTGTGGGCTTTCTTTAGTTGCAGCGAGCAGGGGCTACTCTTTGTTGCGGAGCACGGGTTCTAGGCGTGAGCACTTCAGTAGTTGTGGCACGCGGGCTCTAGAGCGCAGGCTCAGTAGTTGCAGTGCACGGGCTTAGTTGTTCCATGGCATGTGGGATCTTCCCAGACCAGGGCTCGAACCTGTGTCCCCTGCATTGGCAGGCGGATTCTTAACCACTGTGCCACCAGGGAAGTCCCAGCATACTTTCAAATTACTACTTCTGCCCTGGGTCCCAGAGCACGTGAGATTTTGTGTGCATCCTTTAAGAATAGAGTCTCTATTTCCCACAGCCCTCTGGCTCTCCTGAAAGTAAGCCCTGCTAGCCTTCAAAGCCAAATGTTTTGGGGGTTCATCTTCCCAGTGCAGAACCCCTGGGCTGGTGAGCCTGATGCGGGGCTTGGACCACTTGCTACTTGGGCAGGACCTGAGAACCTCTGCTATTGTAATTATCCTCCTGTTTGTGGGTCACCCACCCAGCAATATGGGTCTTGACTATACTGCATCTCCGCCCCTTCTACATGTCTTGTTGTGGTTCCTTCTTTATATCTTTAGTTGTAGAAGATCTTTTACACTAGTCTTCTGGTTTTTCTCATCAATAGTTGCTCTGTAAATAGTTGTAATCTTGGTGCGCCCAGGGGAGAAGGTGAGCTCAGAGTCTTCCTACTCCACCATCTTTGCCACTCCCCTAGTATAAGTCAGTCACTTTTTTATTCAATAAATATCTGTTGAGGGCAAACTGTGTGTCAGGCACTGTGCTAGGACTGGGATATAGTGGACACACAAACAATGGTCCTTGCCTTCATGGAAGTTAGAGTCTGCCCTCAGAAAGCTCTTTTAAGTCTTTTCAAACTTCTACATTCCAAGAGGATCTGCCCCTTCTCTACTCATACTCATTTTCATTTACTTGCTGTTGATTCCTATAGTACCTCTGACAAAATCCAGTAGGGATAGGAGCCTCATGGTCCTCATCAGTTGTCTGGTCTGGGTCTTCAACTCTATCTGGTTGAATGAGAATTCTTCTCTGAATTAGCCCACAGGAGAGGAAAAGATAATGCTGGTACCAAACCAGAAATGGGCAAACACTTTCTCCCATTTCTGTCTTGATTATTGTTTCTTTACTCCTCTCAAGTTATTTGTTTGAGTTGCAGGCTGGGGAAGAGGAGGTCAGCTTACCAATGAGTGTTTCAGGATAGGTTAGAACCAATAGGAAAAGAGTTACTTGCTTATGTTCTCATAACCACTTTTCTCCCCTCAACTGCTCCTCATTGTAAAACCAGAAATATTTAACCCAGGTGTCCCAGGTATTGTAATCTAATGTCCAACAGACTTCCTGTGTTTCAGTATAAAGGATAGCTTCTCAACAGGTCTTCTTTCATACATAGTCCAAATTTATATTCTTGTCTCTAATCTCCAGATTAGACACTTATGTTGGAAATATCTTTGAAAAAATATATTTGGTAATGCCATCCTTTGACTTAAAAACTGTTTGTGTTTCCTTTTTGGTTACAAGGTCTATTATAACTGACACCACCTTCAACAATATGCTTGCTAACTCCACACCATCCATTGCTCCTAGCTACAATAAATTTCTCTATGTCTCTCTATAAGTTGTTTTATCTATCTGAAGTAGCATTCATTGGAAAATGTGCCAAGGACTCTTCCATACGTGGGGGAGTATGACTTGATTCCTTGAAGACCCCACTAAAGTCTAATCATACTTATAAGCTTTTGCACAGTGAAGGAAACCGTAAACAAAATGAAGAGACAACCTACGGAATAGGAGAAAATGTTTGCTAACAATGCAAGCGACAAGGGCTTAATTTCCCAAATATACAAACAGTTCAACATCAAGAAAACAAACACCCAATCAAAAAATGGGCAGAAGACCTAAACAGACATTTCTCCAAAGAAGACATACAGATGGCCAACAGGCACGTGACAAGATGCTCAACACCACTAATTATTAGAGAAACGCAAATAACTACAATGAGGCATCACCTCACACCAGTCAGAATGGCCATCATCAAAAAATCTACAAACAATAAATGCTGGAGAGAGTTTGGAGAAAAGGGAACCCTCTTGCACTGTTGGTTAGAATGTAAGTTGGTGCAGCCACTACAGAGAATAGTATGGAGGTTCCTTAAAAAACTAAAAATACACCTACCATATGATCCTGCAATCACACTCTTGGGTATATATCCAGAAAAAAACTCTAATTTGAAAAGATAATGCACCCCAATGTTCATAGCACTGTTTACAATAGCCAAGACATACAAATTGGAGTTTTTGGAGCGACCTTTGCAAACCTGTCACTCGGGGTCCTGGAGTGACACGTCCAGCCCATTTTTGAGGTAGAACGCCCCACCTTCCCCTGGGTCTAGCTCCCTCTCTCTCTGGCCTGGGCTTTTTTTCTTCTTAGTCCGACCTCCACGCAACCCCTACGGCTGAGGAGAAAACCAGCCCCATCATTGGTCCCTTCTTGAAGGGGTGGAGCCAGGATGCGCTCTAACCCGCCGCCGCAAGCCCAGCCGCGCCGAGGAGAGCAGAGTGGGGCCGAAGCTGGTGGCGCCGAGGCTTGAGGAGGCTGCAGGGCGCGCCACACCCCGGCGGCCAGGAGGTGGCAAAAATGCCGTCCTCTGTTGCGCGGCCCCGCCCGCGCCCGGGGCCGTCCCCGGCCTCGCCCTTACCCCTGCTGCTGCTGCTGGAGGTGCTAAGCGGCCCGGTGTGTGGCCGCATCTCGCCTTCGGTGCCCAGGATCTCGCTTCCTATCTCCGGTAAGGCGCGTGCGCCCTGGCCCTTATTCCTTCGCGCCGCGCCCAGACCCCGCCCGCAGGTACCCGAACCCACTTGCCCTCCCCACCCGGGAAGCCGCACCCGGGCCCCCACAGCTCAGCCCCCTGCGTCCCACGCCGCCCAAGCCCCGCCCGGTTGCGGGCGGGACCCCCACTTCGTGCTGCTCCAGCAGGCCGGGCGACTCGGCTCCTACTACCAGCCCAGGAGGCTCCCGCGGCCCTTTACTAAGGCAACCGCCCCTCACCGTGCAGACGCGGACCCTGAGGCCCAGGGAGGGGAATGGGGGTTGCCGGAAACCCTCTATTTCGAAGTTTCCTCTCCCTTATTCCCCTCTTCCCTCACATGCACCTGTGTCTGTCACGCCAGCCTGACGCCCATCCTGCTCTCAAACCCATCGGTCTTTCATACTACTCCAAACAACCATCCTTCTGATTACCAGCTCAGCATTTCCATCTGCCCACTTCACAAATTCATTTGGTTATCATCAGTTCTAACCTCCTCCGAGCCTTTTGCCCCTCTCACAACCCTGATTTCCCTAACCCACTTACCAGGCCTCTCATCTCTGACACCAACTCCCATTTTCCGATCCACCATAACCCTCCTAACTTCCTCAACGTTCCCTACTCCCTCTACCCATTCCCTATATTGAGTAGCTGGGAAACGATTCAATGAGTTGATTTAAGATTCTGTTTAAATGATTTTCAAAGTCTTCAGAAGGAAAAAAGGAGGAGGGAGATGTCCTTTTAAAAGATGTGAAAGAAGCCAGGGGATGCCACAAGGTTAAAAGTGATCATTGGAGTGATTCACACTTTAAAGGCTCTTTGTTGAGGCGGGCATGAGTGTAGCTATGAACCTTGTGTTTTTCTCAGTGGGCAGTGAGTGTTAGCAGCTTGGGCAAACAGACCCAGTGAAGCCCAGAGTACATCCTGTTGGGAAAAACTCACAACTGGGTAATAGTAATTTAGAGTCTTCTAAATTACTTCTGTCATTTCAGACCAGTGACATATAGGGATGCTCTGAATCCAGAAGACAAAGTTGTGGTCAGAGACTGGGTTTCAGTTTGTGTTGGAGCAATAGCCACAACATGGAGTTGAGGTTGCCAGTCTGGGTTCATATCCAGGAATCCAGAGAGGTCTATATGACAAGGCGAGGCAGAGGTGGGGATATGAAGGGTGGTTGGGTGATCCGGGGCTTATACTAAGCATGAGATAGTAGTCAGGATACAGCACAGACATGAGTATGGGTGTGGGAGGATTGTGTGGGTGGGGCTCCATACATCAACACATCTAAGAATCCATGGCCATTCTACTAGTCTTGAAGGTAGCTGAGCAGATGAAGCAGGTAGAGCAGAACTGTATTAATTCAGGTCCCCAGAGCCAGAGACTGAGCTAAGAAGGTAAATTCATCCTAACTTATTTGTTACAATCTTTAAATAGATCAGAGTTTTGAATGCTGATATGGGTTTAGATTTGGCCCAAACAGAGCACATGCTTAAAGATGGAAGAAAGGAACCATTTGTGAAATACATAGTATGTGTCAGATGCTTCCACATATGTTATCTCAGTTAATTCTCAACAACCCTGGATGGTGGTGTTTACAGATGAGGAAAGTGATGCTCGGTGAGGGCAAGTAACTAACTCAAGATCATACATCTGGTAAGTGAAAGAGCCACCTTCAAACTTGGGCTGATCCATTTCCAAAGCACATACTCTTCTTGCCCCCTCTACTCTCTTACCTCTGGGTAGAATTAGGGTGAGATCAAGGGTGGTGGGAGAGAGAGGAGATGATCTCCTAATGTGTTGGTGAAAAGAGTGAGACATTTCCCTTCTAAGTAAAAAGGAGTTACTATTAAGTAGTGATTTAAAAAAAAGGATATTTAGAGAGAAAAGTACTTGTACCTTTTACAGGTATTTTCAAATTATGTATCATGTTGCTATGAATAGAAATAAATATTAAATAGACTTAATATTTATGCTATTTTAATGAAGTGTTCTATTTTTATAGAAAAAGCATACTTTATTGTGTGCTAAATACTCTGGCCTCATCAGTTATCTTTCCCTGGGGAAGTTAAATGGTTGGCCTGTCAAGGCTTTGTGTTTGCCCTTAAGGCTGCTAAATAAATGATACTTGGAAGAAAACAAAAATTGGCCCCTTTGGCTTTGCCCTTGTGGACCCAACTCTTATGAAATGATGGCTGATATCACTCTTCACTTTCACCCTCTCTTCCTGCCAGAGGCTGACTCCTATCTCACCCGGTTCACCATCCCTCAGACATACAATTACTCCGTTCTCCTTGTGGATCCTGCTTCCCATATGCTTTATGTCGGCGCCCGGGACACCATCTTCGCTTTATCCCTGCCCTTTTCAGGGGAGAGACCTCGCAGGGTGAGAGATGAGAGTGGGGAGGAGCTCAGATTCTAGAGCATGTGATTAGCTCCTTGGTTTTATGGCATATGAAGGGGGGTGTTGTGGTAGGAGGGGGAATGTTGGTAAAAAGGAATAAGGGTAGATCGTCAACCTCATTGTCTCAGCTGAGGGTGATGGGGGTGGGTCATAGTGACTGGGGAGGCTATGAGGGAGGTTCATGATGATGGGGAGGAGGCCACAGTGACCAGGGTTCAGGTGGCAGTGGGCAGAGGAATCATTAAAATCACATTAGTCTAGGGCAATAGCTTTCAAACTTTTTTGACCACCCCTTAGTAAGAAATATATGGTACATTTTGACATAGTACACAAAGTATGTACTGAAAAAAAACTTGAAACAATATCTACTCTCCTATATGTGATACATTCTGATATATTCTATTTCATTAAAAATAATGGTTGAGATTTCACAATTGATTTCATTACTCATTAATGGGTAGTGACCTCCAGTATGAAAAACAGTGCTCTGTGGCCGGGAGGTTGTCTCTGAAGTTTCCAAATTGATGGAGGTTGTAGAACTGTGTCACCTAGCCTGACTTGGGAGGAATTTGGGTGAGAATCTGGGAGAAATGGTCACTCTTCCTTTCTTAGATTGACTGGATGGTGCCTGAGGCCCACAGACAGAACTGTAGGAAGAAAGGCAAGAAGGAGGTAGGTATAAATCCGGGCCCTGGCCTGAATGTCAGTTGAGGCCTTGGCCCAGCCCTGACTCTGTGTCAGTCCCCTGCAATGCTCCCATCCCAATGGGCCCAGGCAGGGACTCTAACACCATACCCAGAGCTGCATATAACTGTCCTAACACTACTTTTCCTTGTACCTGCTGCTTCTGATTCTCTCTAACCATCTCTGACCCTTAGGAAGAATGTCACAATTTTGTCCAGATTCTCGCCATTGCCAATGCCTCTCACCTCCTCATTTGTGGCACCTTCGCTTTTGATCCGAAGTGCGGGGTTATTGTGAGTGACAGGGGTGGAAGGACGGGAGGGGTCTTCTGTGAGCGACTATGACAGGGGTCATGCTTAAGGGAACCCTTGTGCATGATAAGCATTGGGGGTGAGGGATGTCCTCATAGGGTAGAGGCTTTGTCTACTGAAGGAGGGTATGAAAGGGAGGGGGAGGGAGGTTGTCTGTAGAAGGTAAGAAATACAAAGTGAAAAGAGGGACGTAGTGGGATGGTGAAGGAAGTGAAGATGCTAGCTGGGCTGTGGGGAGGAACTTCAGAGGCCAGTGGCTCATGTTTTCCTTGTCCTGTGTATGCTTTGTCCAGGGAGCCTGGGTCCATTTCTTAATCAGCACTGTCCATACCTGTTACTTCCTCCCATGGCATGTGATTGTCTTTTACCACCTCCTCCCACCTCCTCTGTCAGCCTCATTCTGTGTGGGCTGTGACCCTTTGCTCTCACAGCTTCTGAGGTCACTGCACACTAACGTAGTACCTGTTGGCCCCATACTCTGGATCTTGCCTTCAAGGTGGGCACTCTGTCAACCATGTTTTCTTCTTGGTCCTGTTCATTGCTGCTAAAGCCCTTCACATCTACAACCTCACACCCAGGCAGGCTTGGGACATGGATACTCCTAATCACATCTAGGTTGGTCATGACCTCAAAAGTCCCTGGGATTGGTGACATCTTAGGAAGGGTGTTAATGTTTTGACTCCTCACCTTTTCTCATCAGTTATCCAGTAGTCAATTACTGTTCCTCTGGCTGCACACATTTGTGACCAGGCCCTGGGATGAGTCAAAAGCCTCACATGTCCTTCATATCACTCGACACTTTTTATCCCTTCCTGCCAGGGGTAGGGGGGAATGCAACAACTCCCTTTCCTGACCCTGATCCTTAATGGTAGATCTTGACTTGATCCTTCTGCAGCCTGCAGTAGTCCTTGCCACATGGATCTAGTCAGTGTGTAGCTCCAAACCTCTTTGTTAAACATCATCCTTATATTTCTGACTTAAGAATGCTATAATTGTATATGCTTGATTGCCTTAGTCAGTCCCTCTGGGCTCTCCTTGGAGTTAGTTGCGTCTATGTTGAGTTATTTTCATAATGCTGGTGATAGACTCCCTTTTGAGGTGTGAATAGCTCCCTCATCCTGGGAAGGTTTCCCAGTTCAGGGTGGTGTTGAAAATCTCTGTATCCCTTCAGGTAACGCTGAGGGCCTAGTTTCCCTACAGTTCTCACAAAGCTCACAGAAGTAGCAGTGGAACGGCAATTGACATATTTGTCCTTTCCTAGTATACATAGGATCAGGGAGCCCATGGGTGTGAATACCAGAGCCATGGTTTACAGATGATGTGATTACTCCAAGTTAGTTCCCCAGGGCCTTCGATTCTTATTTGGCTCTCTGAGGTGGGACCCTAATGGTTGTTAGATAAGTATCTGGACAGAAAATGATCTGGACATACCTGTCAGGAGTGGTGTGACTTGGACCCCTATCCATTTTTGAGGAATATCAGCAAACAAGAAAGAAGCCAGGGGCCTGTGTACTGCACTCCTACGACTTTCAGCTCTTTTTCTGAACCCTCCTATCCCGCAGGCTCATGAAATGAAGGACCATCCTTTGATCAAGGCTTGTTTGTAGGGGAATATAAGGTACAGCTAACAACTGTGTTAACCCTTTAAGCATCCTGAGACTGCTCTCTAGACTTCCTGAATGTTCTTTTCCACCTTTGTCTTATCCTGCTACCTGGCAATCCCCATCTGCTTGAGCAAGTCCTTGCCTTATCCTTAGTGCTGAACTTCTCATGTCCCAGACTGATGACTTTGAGACTGTGTGTAACAACCTGAGAGCTTTGACTAGCTGATCCAGATATAACAACTTGCTCAGAGTTGATTGCTCAGAGAAATGAAGGTTCTCACAAAAGGAAGTTTAAGCATAGGACCTACCAGTTGCAACAATGTGGAGTGTTGCCCTTCAGTGACAGCTCATCAGACACTGGGGGAAAATATTTTAATTTGTTTTTTTGAGGGAGCTCCAGCAGTTAACAGAAAAAATGTTAGACTTATAACAACAGCAACAACAACAATGAGAAGACTTCCCATTCAATTGAGTGTCTACTCTGTTGCAGGCTTGGTGCTTGATACTTTACATTCACAATTGAGTTTAATTCTTATCACCATATCATGATATTTATTTATTATGATAATGATGACACATCATGATAGTATTTATTTCCAATTTACATGAATGAAACAGAAGTTCTGAAAAGTTAGGTAAAAGTCTGAGATATATAGCTGGCTGAGGCAGAGCCAAGATTCAAACCCAGGTTTGTCTGGCTCTGCTCTACTACCTTGTCCCTCTAGTCCAGCCTGCACCCTAGAAGAAGACCTTAGCTGGCTTCAATTTCTTGTGACATTTGATTTGTTTCATGTTAACAAGGACCATCTCCCCCTACCCCTCACCCCCAACCTCTTAGGAAAGGTCCTTTATATGCCTTGCACTCTTCTTGGCCAAAGTCAAAGGATGGGTTCTAACCCCACAGCTCAGTGAGAGCCTGCCTACATAGCTCTGGCTTTCAACTTGAGGGACTTGCCTTCACTACAACTCATGCTGATAGGACTGTGCTGACACAATGATGATATAATGAAAAATCTCAACATTCAGATAATGTGGTGTTGTGGTCTTATCCTTTCAGACCCTAATTAAATGTCACTTTGACCGTACAGTAATCATAACCTATGTAGCTAATCGGCTCCCTTGCTCAAAGGCTATAAACCTAGATAACGTGATGATGCCATTTGGGGAAACTGGAAGAGGATGAGTTTCAACATGTTCAGTTTTAATAGATCATCTCTGTGAGGAAAGGAAGTCCCGCAGTCAAGTGCAAACATGGACTAGAGTTTGGAAGACATCAGGCTTTAGAGAGTTTGGGGAATGATTTGCATAGAAAGTCTGGGCAGAAATGTGAAAATTGATGAGATCTTTATATGTGAAAAAGACTAAGGATACATGGTTAGAGGCTGGAAAGGAGAAGAGAAACAACCAAAGGAGATAGAGAAGCAACAGATAGGAGGAGGGGCTCCAGGAGGGTAGAATTTCAAGAGTCAAGAAGTAGACTATTTCAAGGAGGGGAGTGAATCAAAAGTATCCAATGGTGGGAAAAGATCAAAGAGAATGAGAACTGAGAAAAGGCTCATCCTTTATAAGTCCTTGATGAAATGTAACGGAATAGTTTCAGGCATAATTTGTTTTCTAGGAATAACAGGTGATCCAGGTTTGGTTAGAAGAAGTAGTAGTTTGGGATAAAGAGGCAATGGTGAGCCATTTTTGTCATTCTGTGGCTCAAACATTTATTAAGTCAGTGACTAATAGTCTAGGAATATAAATCTGGGGTGGGTGTAGAGAGTTAATTGGGGGCAAGGCGAGGCAGTGTGGAGAAAAGGAGGCGATAAGACAGGCCACAGCAGCAGGTAATAACCCCATGTTCAGAGTGCCCAGACATCTTGGTAATCTCTCACTGAACTGTCATCTTTCTCCTCTGGCTACAATGTGCCCACCACCACACAGGGCAGATGATTGTGTTTCCATGGGGTCCTCCATTCTGGAAGATTCTTGACCCAGTATTCCCTTTGAGGGGACATCAGATCACATCTCATTTTAACAGGCCTTCTTCAAGGCTCTCTCAGTAAAATAAAACCCTGTTTGCCAACTACAGCAAATAAGTGAGCAGTCAGAATGGGCCAGTGGTACACTTATGCTCAGGGGACATAGACCTATGTTGGTTCTCCAATTACCATCACAGCAATAAGGCTCCAGCAACACCATATGTCCATCCTAGTTTGTGAACTAGAGATATCATGCCTGGTACTTCGTGTCATAACTGATTCCTAACTGGCCATAGTTAACTTCCCTGTCAGTCCAGGTTGAAATCATCCCTGATTTTCATTTTTAGATGTTATCTTGAAGGCTCTCTTAGTGCTGGATGCTCAGCTAAGGTAATGTCTAGCTGGCTCTGTGGAACTCTTACGCCACTTGCCCACCCCCGCACCCCAGGTTAGTCCCTCTGGAGTCCCTGGATGAGGAAGACACTTACCAAATTCTCAGATTCTGACCTCAGCTTCAGGTCTTCACTGACTTTGTAGATTCCCTTCCCTCCTTCTGTGTATCCTTGACTCTGGTTCAGTCTTTTATTCGTGGGGTGGGATTAGGTGAAGGATGGCCCTTCTCTCTAGACCCCTGGGCTTCAGATGGTCCTATATCAGCCTGTACTTTTCTTTACCCTTCCTAAGTGCTCCAGCCCTCAGGAGGCCTGCTTTCTTCCCTGGCCCTCCTTATCCTGTAGCACATTCTCCAGCCAGTTGCAAAGCTGGCAGTTCAGCAGCATTTCAGAGGAAAGATCTGCCTTTCAGCCTCTCGGTGTCTTCTAGTGCCATCCTAGGTGTTCCTTCATCAGAGCATGTGGGTGTTGGGTACTAGGGGAATTGAGGGAAGAGGAATAAACTGATGAAAAGAGGGATGGCAGAGGTGGGAAATGCAGGAATGGGCGGTGGAATCAGGAATAGCAGACTGGGAATATGGGGATGGTAGTGGGGGAATGGGAGATGAATGGGAATTGGGTTTTTTCTTCATCTGACCATCTTTGTAATTCTCACCATGAACTCCCCCATGACCTCTAAACCAATTGCCCCCTTCTGGTCTGTAGGATGTGTCCAGTTTCCAGCAGGTTGAAAGACCTGAGAGTGGCCGGGGGAAATGTCCTTTTGAGCCAGCTCAGCGGTCAGCAGCTGTAATAGCTGGTGAGTGGGGAGAGATAAGAACCTGTGGCTTCTTGCTGTAATTGCCTCCTTCCCCGCCCTGCTGTTGGAATTTCTGTGTCCTTTCTTTTCTTTCATCAGAATGTCTATTATTCCCACATCTCTTTCTGGCCTTTCGTATTCTTCCCAGAGTGCTTGTGTTCTCCTGCTTTTACCCACAGAATATCATTTCTCTTGCTTTTCTCTAGAGAATGTCACTGTTCACAGTAGACTGTGAATGTTTCCTTTGTTAACCTCATCTCTTTTAGTCATTTTTTCCTGTTTGTAAGAGGAATCTACTACAATGCATATTATAATAAATTTGCAAAAAGTATAAAGAAGAACATAAGAAATCTTTTAGAACAGCACAGTCCAAAAAAACTTTGTGTGATGATGGAATTGTTCTGTATCTTCACTGTCTAATACGGTAGCCACTGGTTACATGTGGCTATTGAGCCCTTGAAATGTGACTAGTGTGAATGAAGGGAAGAATATTAAATTTCATGTAATTTTAATTTAAATATAAATAGCCATTCATACCTAGTGACTACCATATTAGCACAGTTTTAGAGTATTCCTACTCTGAAAACCACTGCTAGTATTTTAGAATATTTCCTTCTAGCCTTTTTAATGTGTGTGTCCACATGCATATATACTCATGCACATATATTTGGCTGGCCAGTCCTTTGTTGCTCAGAAAAATCAGTAATGACTATTAAAGAAATTCTTTCTGTTACTTCCTTCGAACCAACTATATATACATATAGAGCTGCTCAAGTGTTCAATGGTTCTATCACAGATTATGCCTAAATCTTTTCTGGAGAATGATTGACTAATTCTTTGGTAGCCACTGACTAATTCTTTGGTAGCCACAAAGTGAACTGTTTGTGTGCTACATAGCCTGTATTTTAGGTTAGACTACTCCACATACACTCTCCAAATTCAGTGAGAACCCAGCGATTTTTCTCATGAGTGTAAAACAAGCAGGTGCACAGAAATTTTATGAGTGTGTGTTTTATGAAACTTCTAAATGTCATGCTACATGGATATAATTTTGAATATTGTCATGTGACTTTATATCATAGGCATTTCTATATAATTTAAAAATTCTTTGTGAAGAAAAATTTTAATGACATTATGCTACTCAACCTGTGAGCATACCATAATTTAATTAAAGATTTCCAAATTATTTATGTAAATTTATTTTCAAGTTTATTTAGTTCACTTCAAAGTTTTTGCTATTGTCTCTAATACTGTAATGAACATTTTTGTACATAAATTTTTATCCTCATTTTAGATTGTCTCCTTAAGACTCCTGGAAGTGGATTACTATATTAAAGGATGTGAATATTTTACAGCTCATTATCTGTTGCTAATTGAGTTTTTAGAAAGGGTATACCAATTTACACCCTAAATCAGCAGTAAATGAGAGTTTTTCTCACATAAATTTCACCACACTGTTTTGTTGTCATTAAACTTTTTTTTGTGTGTGTGTGCTAATTCAAGGCTAAAAATAGCACCTTTTAAAAAAATATTTATTTATTTGGCTGTGTCAGGTCTTAGTTGTGACATGCAGGCTCTTCGTTGTGGCTGCAGGCTTCTCTCTACTTGTGATGCACAGGCTCTAGAGCGCATGGACTCAGTAGTTGCAGCGCGCGGGCTTAGTTGCCCCGTGGCACGTGAGATCTTAGTTCCCTGACCAGGGATCGAACCCGCTTCCCCTGCATTGGAAGGCGGAGTCTTAACCACTGGATCACCAGGGAAGTCCCAGCACCTTGTTTTAATTTGTATTTTTTTGAATATTAGTGAAGTTGAACATTTTTCATGTTTTAGTACTTATTTTTATCTCTGCTTTGGTCAATCCTCTGCTTATGTTCTTGGGCCAATTATCAGGTAGGATATTAGTATTCCAATCTACACCTTTTCCTTTGTGATTATATTTTTTAAGCTAAATTCTTCTTCAGTTAGAGAGCAGATAAAAATTTTCTTCTTAAATTTTTTTTCCTAAACATTTTAACTCTGATTTATTTGAAACTTATTTTGACAAATGGCATGAGAAGGGAATCAAAATTGATTCTTCCCAACTAACTAATCAGTTGACTTAGCATCATTTATCACACTGTTTTTTTCTTCCTTCACTAAAGTTTCTGTGAACCTTATTATAAAATATCGGACAATATAAATTTTAATTTAAATATTGCACAATATTTTATGAAAAACAAAAATTGGGATATAAGATCTAACATTAAACATTTTTTGTTGTCGTTGCTATGGACCATTTTTAAAGTCTTTATTGAATTTGTTACAGTATTGCTTTCAGTTTTATGCTTTGGCCTTTTGGCCGCGAGGCATGTGGGATCCTAGCTCCCCGACCAGGGATCGAACTGCACCCCCTGCATTGGAAGACAAAGCCTCAACCACTGGACGCTAAACTCTTTTCTTATGCATGACTTTATTTGTAGGAAAAGTCTTAAAAGCTGTACAAATTAAATCACTCTTGGGCTTCCCTGGTGGCGCAGTGGTCAAGAATCTGCCTGCCAATGCAGGGGACGTGGGTTCGAGTCCTGGTCCGGGAAGATCCCACATGCTGCGGAGCAACTAAGCCTGTGCGCCACAACTACTGAGCCCTAGAGCCCACGAGCCACAACTGCTGAAGCCTGTGCACTTAGAGCCTGTGCTCCTCAACAAGAGAAGCCACCGCAATGAGAAGCCCGCACACCACAACGAAGAGCAGCCCCCGCTCGCCGCAACTAGAGAAAGTCCGCACGCAGCAACGAAGACCCAATGCAGCCAAAAATAAATATAAATAAAATAAATTTACATATAAAAAAGTCACTCTTAGTCATTCAGTTAATGATTTACCTTTTCGGAAACAATGAAATAACAAAAGTTTTTGAAAATGAACATAAAGTATATATCCAGTAAATATATTTGAGTTGTCATTTTTTTTTTTTAAATAAGACTTACAAATTATTTATTTATTTATTTATTTATGGCTGTGTTGGGTCTTCATTTCTGTGCGAGGGCTTTCTCTAGTTGCGGCAAGTGGGGGCCACTCTTCATTGTGGTGCGTGGGCCTCTCACTATCGTGGCCTCTCTTGTTGCGGAGCACGGGCTCCAGACGCGCAGGCTCAGTAATTGTGGCTCACGGGCCTAGTTGCTCCGTGGCATGTGGGATCTTCCCAGACCAGGGCTCGAACCCATGTCCCCTGCATTGGCAGGCAGATTCTCAACCACTGTGCCACCAGGGAAGCCCCTGAGTTGTCATTTTTATCATTCATCTACAGTTGAAATCAGTGAGACCTTGTTTATATGCATACATATTTGAATAAAAGTTTAGTCAATAGTTTACTTTTCTTAGCTTTATATCAAGCATATTTGGCAAAACGCTGAGCCAGTCATTAAGATCATTAAGAAAGATTTCACAGGTTTAGCAGTTATGAATGTCTCTTGATTCTACATAATTGTTTATCAACAAAATGACTTCCAATTGCAACAATCTGAAATAATTAAAATACTGTGTTTCAAGCAGTATCTTTAAGTACATTTAACCATCTGTGTGTAATTTCTCTGTGTTCTACTCAGCAAGTGGAACACAGCATGTAGTTTAAGAATACAAATTTCATAGATAAGATAATTGTATAACAAAGAACATTTTCAAGCAGGTTAAGTCTTTTTTTCCCCCAGGTAATGAAATTCAGGGTTGCCGTTCAGCTGATAATTGATGGAGGTGTCAGAAATCACTTTCTAACAGTTTAGAATGGCTAGCTCAAGACATAGAACCTCCATGGCTTTTTCTGTCTCAGATCCAAGTCATAGTCAATATCAATATTATAAGTTTTCCTCTGAAGTTCTTTATAGGGCTATAATTTAAATTTTTTCTTGGTCTGACATAACACCAATATTTAGTTGGAACTTTTAATGTTGATCCATTGTGTCCTACTGCCCCTTTGTTTTGAAAATAGCAGTATAGAAGATAGTGACAATATTATTTAAGAATTAGAACCAGAATTCCCAGTTAGGAGCTATACAAATGTCCTTAAGGATAATAGACATATTTTGAAAGAAAAGAGTTTTAGTAATGAAAATATTAGAATATAATGGCAGGAGTATTTCTTATTTTAAATTATAAAAATTGCAATGTGCATTGTGGAAAATTGAGAAAATATAGAAATGTATAAAGAAGAAAGTGAAAAGTTTATTGTAATTCAGTCATCACCAAGTAGCCACTATTATTATTTCGGAGTATTTTCTCATACTCTGTGTGTGTGTGCGTGTGCACGCACGTGTGCGTATTTATAATAAATTGGAATTGTCATGCATATTTCACTTATTGTATACTGAACATTTTCTCATCATAGAATTTGTTTAATTATTCAAAACTTGATTTTTAGTGATTGTATACTTTTTTATCATATGAATGTAGCACACTTATTTAATTATTCCCATATAATTATACATTCAGATTTTAAAATAAATTATTGCTTTTATAAATAATGCTGCATAAGGAATCCTTTTACATAAATTTTTATGTAAATCCTTTACATGAATCTAATTAATCGCATGAGTCAATCCAAAAAGTAGGATTGCTGGGCCAAAGGATATAAAAGATTTTTATAGTACTTTATGGATTTGGCCAAATTTCTCTCCAGTGAGTCCTACCAGCAGTGATGAGAAGGCCTGTTTCATTACAGCCAGTTAGCCCCAAAAATATAGTTAATAAACATAAAACAGTGACTTTCTCCAGAGTCCAATTTGATGTTTTTGATTTGCATTTCTATTAGTGAGGTCGAACAGCTTTTCATGTGTTTACTGGCACTTGTATTTCTTTAGGAAGAGGTCTCAGATATCTTGTCTTCAAATTTGACATTTATCTGTACTCCACTGAGATAAAATTAGCAAAAATGATCTCAGTGTCTCTATTTGCACTATTCCAATTCGGAAAAATGCAGATATTTTGACAGTAATGTTCACATTAGCCTAAGAACATCCGCAACTCCTTCTCAGTCTTCTTTGCAGCATCTTTGTCTTCTGCTCATCCTTTAAATATTCCTTAGACTTAGACTTCCACCTAAGATCCTCTTCTCTTGCATTCTTTGTAATTGTGATCTCAGCCAGCCCCATGGATTCTGTTTCCACTGCATTCTGATGTCTCCCAAATCTGACGCCTTCCAGATCTCCCAAAACTAGCCCCATGGATTCTGTTTCTACCAGATTCTGATGCCTCCCATACATTATCTGGAGCTACAGACCACATATCCAGCTGCCTTCCAGACATCTCCACTTAGATGTCCCACAGGAATCTCAAAGTCAGCATGTCCCAAACTGAGCTCATTATCTTCACTCACCTCCCCCAAACCTTCTCCTCGACCAGTGTCCCCTTCTCTGAGTGCATAGTGCCATTACCCACCAAGGTACCCAAGCTGGAGGCAGTGATTTGTCATCTTTGGTCCTCCCTATCACATTCAATAATAAATAGGGCTCTTATAAAGAAGAGCAGAAGAAGGGAGCTTTTGCTTTCTCTTTGGGAACTCATCTTGTGTTTTTCTTGTCTCCTTTTGGTCTCATTGCATCTTGTGATTACTGCATCTGCCAAGGAGCCCTGTATGTGTTCCAGGTTCACTGGGTGCTGCCAGCATTTTGGAGTCAAGCTTATCGCTTAAATCCGTGAGTGTGTACCCCAAGACTAGCATTCACACATCGAAACAAGACATTTATAGAAATCCTATATGCCAGGAGAGGAAAAGGTAGAGTAAACACTGCATCTCCAATGATCTGTAATTATGTCCTGATAATAGGCTGTTTAAAAAAAAAAAGAAAAAAAAAGGTATCCAGCTGGCATAAACCTTACATAAGGAAATAGAGAATATTAGGTCAGGAGCTGTCTATCCTGCAAAGCTCTGACCATGAGAAGAAAAGAGAGTGGAAGAAGGCAGTCCAGGGCATGTTTAAAACCCTCTTTTTAAAGATAATGAGTGATAATTCCTATTATAAACCTTCTTTAAAAGTGAGCATTTTGATACCAGAGTGAAAATTTGAACCCCTCCACCTCCAGGGTGTAGTGAAATATTCACTGCCATGGCTTATATCCTAGTCTGTCAGTGTTGGGTTGCTAACATATCTGGGAGGTCTATGTTCACAGGCTTTACATCTGAGCAAGTAGGGATCTATTTCTGCACATAATTGTCATTTTTCTTTGGCTGTGATTCTTCATCTTTGTGGCTTTCAATCTTGTTTTTCCTCGTATTTCCAAAATGACAGTATCTTAATTTTTGGGGTTATAAAAGTAAAAGGTGCTAACTACAAAAAACATTCAGTGAATACAGAAAAGTAGAGAGGAGAAAATAAAAATTACTTGTAATTTCATTAGTCAGAAACAAACATCAGTAACACTGTCCAGTTGTAGCTCCTTCAATCTTGCCTGCACCTACAGACATATATACATATTTTTTAAAAATAGGGTTGAATTATACCGTGTGTTTTTTTCTAACCACCTTGCTCACTAAACTCAACAACGTGGGCATCGGTCTCTTTGGCATATCATCTTTTGCCAATAGCAGATGTATGTTTTCATGTTTGCTAGCTTGATCTCGTCAGTAATAACTTGCCAAACAACTGCACATACAGGGATATTTTATTGTATGAACAGTGCAACAGAATATTTGAAATTGACTGTTCTGGAAAATTCAGGGCATGTGGTGATCTTGTGTCCTCCTGTGGACTTCTGCCCTCGTGACTGTGATGGCTGTTGTTCCTTTTCCTCTGTGTGTGTGTGAAGATTGTGTTGTAAGCCCCTTAGTACTCGTGGAACACCTGAAGCCCTGCTACTCCCTCCCAAAGTGTCTGATCCCTCCTGCTGTCCCTTTGTGACCCTCTGCTCTCTCCGCTGAGTGAGTGTGCTCTTCAGCAATCCTAGGCTCCAGAGTTGCTGACTGCCCCCATTTAACCCCTTAGAAAGTTTTGGGACTTTACCTCCGTCCACCACTGGGTCCTTGCATTGTTGTGTGTGGTCCTTTACCGTTTCCAGAATATTTATGAGTGTTCCCCCTCAAACACATCAAGTCATGCTTCCAAAATATTCATAACTGTCTCTTCCACCACATCTCCCCCATTCTCAGGGTATCCATGACACAGCTTCTGTCAAGAGTTTTGGTTTTAGAGTGTTTCGTGTATAATGCTTTTAGGAAAATTTTCATTCCAATTCTGGCTTCTGTGTCATGTTTTTCCCCCTGGAACTACTGAGGATTGGCTTATTTGCTGCTCCATTAGCTGCCAGAACCTTTGCCCAAAATCTGATTTTCTCCCTCATGAAATACTCTGGAAGGGAATGGGATGCCATTTTATAGTTGTGGCCCCCCTACCTTATGGCAACAAATCAAGCATATGGCCCCCTGAGGTTCCTAAGGAGCTGCACCTAACACATATTGAATGCCAGCCGTGCACCAGGCCCTACCTGGGGCTCTCTTTTTATCTCATTTAACCCTCAGCACTGCTCTGGGTGGAAGGTGGTATTATCCCCATTCTACATTTGAGGAACCTGAGGCTTAGGAAGGGTAATTGCCTAAGATCATACTACTAATAAGTATTCAGAGTTCAAACCCAAGCCTTCCTGACTCCAAAGTGCTTGGATTCTTTTCACAAACTTGAGTGATAGTATAGTCTTCCCTCCCACCCAGTAAGGAAGGGGGTTTCTAATTCTCTACTATTGCCCTCAGAGGGCTCCTGACCCTTTTTTTGCTCTGCATTAAGTGTTTTTAAGTGTTAGTGGTTATCATTTCAATGCCTGAGACATGCAGCTTCACAGGAGCATCTATGAGTCCAGGACGTAGTGCTTCCTTCAAGGTGGCCCTGCCCTCTGCTGCCTCCCTCGGTGCACATGACCCCGCGGCTCTTGCTGGGGTTTCTGGGCACCAGCCTCCAGCACTCCAGCCTTGCTTGCTTCTCCAGCCTCTCTGACTCTTATGAGTCAGTGCTCTTCTGAGTTTCCTTCAAATGATGGTGCCCCAGGGCTCTCTCTCGCTTTCCTTTTCTCCCTGGCTTTCACGTTCCTGTCGTAACTTAAGCATGACTCCCAGGTTGCCTGACTCTGGCCCTATTGTCCACACCCTTCTGTTCGATTGCCTTCCAGCGACTCCAACCAGGTGTCCCGAAGGCGCTTCAACCTTAGTGGGTCCAACAAGTGAACTCACCTCCTCTCCAGCCACCTCCTTTATGAGCCTTATGTCATTTCTTTGCTTGGTTCATAATATCATAATCTACTATTATCCATCTTATAAACGGAAACCTTAGAGACATTATTTTACTCCATTCTTTCACATCTCATACTCAGCTGATGTTCAAATCTTGTTAATGGGCTCTACCTCAGAAATATCTCCCAAATCCAGCCCCTTTCTTTCCTCTGCCAGTGCCTTAGTCCTTCTCTGTTCTTGCCAGGACTGTGTGAAGGCCCTTTTAACTAGCATTTTCTTCCTAAAAAACAAAACTAATTATGTCATGCCTCCTCAAGAAAATCTCTGCAGTTTTGCCCTCACCTTTAGGATAAAGTCCACATTTTCCTGGCATGGAAGAGCAGATTCATCACAATTGGGTGCCTATCTCTGCACCTCTAGCTCATCTCTGCTCACTTGCCCAGCAGCCCCTGTGCCCTGCTGGAGCTCCAGCCATGGGGAGTGCCCCCATATCCCTGAACATGGCTCCCCTCTTCCCCACTTGCCTGTCTTCCCCCCGAAGTCCTTCTACCTGGCAAATGGCTCATTCTTCAGAGCCAGCTCAGATGTGACCTCTGAGATGCTGCTCCCCCAGTTAGATGTGGCTGGGTCCTCCTCTGTGCTCCTACACACATCTGTGAGTCCACGCCTCTTGGTATCTGATTACGTTTGTCTTCTGGACTCAAATGGGAATTCTTGGGGGGCACAGTGATGTGCTTAGCACCCAGCGCAGTGCCTCTTACGTAGTAGGTGGTGAAGGAATGCTTCTCTGTTCTCTCCACAGTCCCTGTGATACTCAAAACTCCACCAGGGGTTTGTGACCTTCTTGTTCCCTGAGTCATTGTCTCCACTCATGTCCGAGCCCTTGGCAGTGTTGCTCAGAGTGGCTATAGTTCTCTCACATTCAGCCCACAGAACTGCACCTCCCCTTCCTTCCCAGAATGCCTGTGATTTCTCTCTTTTCCAATCCTCACCATCCCTAGAGCACCTCTGCACCTCCACTGAACCAGGAGGGAGGATCTGATTCCTCGTTGTTTCCTCTGGCTGGCTGTGAAATATCCGGAAATCTCCTAGGTTGGTGTTTCTCAAAGTGAGGTCTTGAATCACCCACATCAGAGTAAGTCTGACTGCTTGTTTGAAACGTAGTTCTTGGGCCAACCCCCAACCGTACTGAGTGAGAATTGCTGGGCCCAAGGCCCAGGAATCTGCATTTTGATCAATTCCCTAAATGATGCTAGTATACCCTAAAGTTGTGACTTGTTCCAGGGCAGTATACACCCCCTAATGCTCAGAAAGAACAGTAGTTCCCTCAGACATTTACCATAGTGGGAGAACTTAAGTAAGATGGGAACATGCTGCAAAGCAAACCTCTTCCTGGAAAGTTACCATGTAATTATAGGGTAGAAAAGTCCTTAAAAACGACAACAGCAAGAAACAGACCAACGAAAAAAATCTTGCTTTCCACAGGGATAGCTTCTATTCTTCTTTCATATACATGAACATTCCAGCAGTTTTTCCTTAACACTGGTTCCCGTTACTGCCCCGGAGCACTTTATTTCTGTTTATTTTAAGTGAGGTAATGCCTGTCGTGCTTAGCATTGCCTGGCACTTAATGGGTGCTCAGCCCCTGAGGGTTCTGGCACCTGCTTTGCTCCCCGCTCTGCCTGTGACCCTTTCTGAAAGCTTCCTCAGTGCGTCTGACAGTCCACCTCCTCCCTGTTGCCCTGCAGGGGGCGTCCTCTACGTTGCCACTGTGAAAAACTACCTGGGGACGGAGCCGATTATCTCCCGGGCTGTGGGTCGTGCTGAGGACTGGATTCGGACAGAGACCTTGCCATCCTGGCTTAACGGTGGGGAGAGGGCAGAGGGGGGGTGGTGCTGCTCTGGGGACAGAGTGGGTGGAGGCTGGGTGGTGGCCCCAGGCTATGTCTGTGGGATCTGAGGCCACGGGTCTCCCCAGCCCCAGCCTTTGTTGCAGCAGTGGCCTTGAGCCCAGCCGAGTGGGGGGATGAAGACGGAGACGATGAAATCTACTTCTTCTTTACGGAGATTTCCCGAGCTTTTGATTCATACGAACGCGTTAAGGTCCCGAGGGTGGCCCGTGTGTGTGCGGTGAGACATTGATCCCAGCTGTCTGTCTTGTTTTCTGCTCTGCCTGTCCTCCTGTCTTTTCCTCTGGTCTCTGTATTTCTCCTCTGTCTCCTTTTTTGATGGGCAGTGACTACTTTTCTGGGAGCTTGAGGAATGTGGCGAAAGGGCTCTGGCCTCTTTTACCCGCTTATTATCCCGTATGACACTGTAGTGTAGAGATTAAAGGCAGGAACTGTTGACAGACCTGGGTTCAAGTCCCTGCTACACTGCTTACTGCCTGTGTGACTCTGGCAGTGTCGATTTGAGGACTAAATGAGGTAACTTATGTAAAGCACGTAGTGCAGAACTTTATAAGTGCACAATAAACACAATAAACATCATTGTTGTGATCCTGCCCACCCCATACCTCATTGTCCTTCTCAGTTACTCTGTATCTCTGTCCTTGCATTTCTATGCATCTGTCTCCCTATCTGTCTGTGTCTGGGGGAAACTTGTATTGGTCTCCACAGTCCTCTCCTAATGTTTGTCTTCTAAAGAGAACTTCCTATGTGCTTGTCACCCCAGGGGGACCTTGGGGGCCGGAAGACCCTCCAGCAGAGGTGGACGACCTTTCTGAAGGCCGACCTGCTGTGTCCAGGGCCTGAGCATGGCCGGGCCTCCAGTGTCCTGCAGGACATGGTCATTCTTCGACCTGAGCATGGAGCGGGGACGCCCATCTTTTATGGCATCTTTTCCTCCCAGTGGTGAGGGGGTCCTGATGTGGAGAGTTACAAGGTGGGAGATACCTGGGGTTGGTGCAGGTCAGTGCGGTCTCCTCCAGAGGGGGTGGACTCTCCATGGAGCCCTGCTCCTTCTGCCGTGAAGCAGGCTGCATAGCTCCCTGTGCGTTTCTCATGGGTCATCTCATTTGACAGGGGATGAGTTGCCTCCCCTAGTTCCCTCTAAATATCCAGCTCCAACCTGTGACTCTTCCAGGGAAGGGGCTGCCATCTCTGCTGTCTGTTCCTTCCTACCACAAGACATTCGGACAGTGCTGAATGGTCCCTTCAGAGAGCTTAAACATGACTGCAACAGGGGACTGCCTGTCATGGACAATGATGTTCCCCAGCCCAGACCTGGAGAGGTGAGGGGGCTGGGGCAGTTCTTCACCTCACGCCCGAATTGCCCCATTAGGACAAGGGTCCAACTAAGCATCACAGACGCTTCCTGGCCCCTGGGAAGCTTTGTCACTCATCCTGTGTTTCCTTTAGTGCATCACCAACAACATGAAGCTCCAACAGTTTGGCTCGTCGCTCTTCCTGCCTGACCGTGTGCTCACCTTCATCCGGGACCACCCACTCATGGACAGGCCAGTGTTTCCAGCTGATGGCCACCCCCTGCTGGTCACTACAGATACAGCCTACCTCAGAGTCGTAGCCCACAAGGTGCCCAGCCTCTCAGGGAAAGAGTATGATGTGCTCTATCTGGGGACAGGTATGTTTAATAGCCAAGCAAGTTGCCCATCCAGTGCACACAGGTTGTTGCCATAGAGAGGGTCCCATGCATACAGGTATCAGAGTCCCAGGCACAGGTACAGTTATGTTATTATGTCTTGCCCCTTGCTTGCTTCCTAGAGGATGGACACCTCCACCGAGCAGTGCAAATTGGAGCCCAGCTCAGTGTTCTTGAGGATCTGGCCTTATTCCCAGAGCCACAGCCAGTTGAGAATATGAAATTGTATCAAGTGAGTTGTAGATTTTGGCGAGTCTGGTGGGGAGACATCTGAGTCCAGAGCCAATCTGTGACATTGAAGTCTGGGAGATCCAGCGTGTTTCTCTTCCTCACTCCCTTTCTGTAGAGCTGGCTCCTGGTTGGCTCCCGTACTGAGGTGACACAAGTGAACACAACCAACTGTGGCCGTCTACAGAGCTGCTCAGAGTGCGTTCTGGCCCGAGACCCTGTCTGTGCCTGGAGTGTTCGGCTAGCTGCGTGTGTGGCCCACACTGGAGAGCATGAAGGGTGAGGGTGGCTGCACTGGTTCCTTGCCTGATGTCCCCAGGCTCTGGCCTATCCGTATGTCTGTGTCTGTTTCTCATGGGTTAATGCTGCCCTCTCTCTCTCTCTCTCTCTCTCTGTGTGTTTCTTAGTGTCACTTGTGTGTCCGTCTGTCAGTCCATACTAACCATCTCTCTGTCCTCATCAATGGCCCTGCCTCCCTGCTGGACCTGCCCTGACTGTGTGGTTGATTTCCATGTTGCCATACGCTTCTCAGTTTTCATTTTTTTTTTTTTTTGGCCGCACCACACGGCATGTGGGATCTTAGTTCCCCGACCAGGGATCGAACCCGCACCCCCTGCATTGGAAACGTGGAGTCTTAACCACTGGACTGCCAGGGAAGTCCCTCAGTTTTCATTTTACAAGTGCTCTTAGAAGTGTTTTCACAGTTGACAACTCCCCTCCTTCCTTCCTTGAAAAACTATCCTGTTGCCTTCTATGACTCTGCATTCTCCTGGTTTTTCTCCCTACCTCACTCTCCAGTCTGTCTCCCTTACTGATTCCTTTTCCATCCAGCTTCTGAATGTTGATATTCCTCAGGATTCAGTCTTTCTCTTTACACTTTCATGCACTTTCTAGGTGATTTCATTCTCGTTGTATTCAGTACCAACTGAATGCTGGTGACAACCACAGATGTATCTTTAGCTGAGCTATTTTGTGAAACAGAAAGCCATCTCACTGACCCTCACAGAAATTTGATTAGCTTTGATAGAAAAGAAGTTTTCTCTTTCTCTTAACAGAGAAATCTTTTAACAGAGATTTCCAGAGAAATCTTGTGGTTGTGGACCACCAGCTATACTTCTTGGAAGGTTCCTGTGTTTCTTCCAAAGTACCCCACCAAACATCTTTCTGACAGACCGAGTGCAAATTTAATTCTCTGTAGTCTGCTAGAAATATTTGTAGAATTTGACATGGCAAATGTCATGAGTATAAGAGGTATTGGGGAAAAATTTAGTGATGAAGAGAATGTTGACTGATAATTCTAGAGGTGATTTATGAGATGATGGGAGGTGCAATTGGCGAGTGAATATTCAGTACTGAGGAGGGTAAGGGGGTGTTGACACTGGATTTATCAAGTATTCTCTTCTTTATAGGCTGGTTCAAGACATAGAGTCAGCGGATGTCTCTTCTTTGTGTCCTAAAGAGCCTGGAGGTCTGTATGGTTTAGGGAATGTGGGTAGAGTGGATGTAAAGGGCCTAGAAAGTTATGTTTTTGGACCTAGTTTAAAACTTGTATCCTGGAAGTTATGGCAGCCTTACTCTCTTTGGGAATCCCCTTTTTAGCTTTGTGTACCATGGCCCCTTCTCATATCTTGTATCACCCCACATTTCTCTCTAACACCTCCAACCTACAGCCTCACCACCTTTTGTGCTTTTGCTGTCTCTGCAGAACACCCCGTGGTGTTTGAAGTTCCTGTGGCTACAGCTGCACATGTGGTCTTGCCATGTTCCCCGAGCTCAGCCTGGGCATCCTGTGTGTGGCACCAGCCCAGCGGAGTGACTGCACTCACCCCCCGGCGGGATGGGCTAGAAGTGGTGATATCCCCAGGGGCCATGGGTGCTTATGCCTGTGAATGTCAGGAAGGTGGGGCCGCTCGTGTGGTAGCTGCTTACAGCTTGGTATGGGGCAGCCAGCGGGGCGCTCCAAGCCGGGCTCACGTAGTGGGGGCTGGACTGGCAGGCTTCTTCCTGGGAGTTTTTGCAGCATCCCTGACTCTCCTCCTGATTGGTCGGCGTCAGCAGCGACAACGACAGAGGGAACTTCTGGCTAGAGACAAGGTGGGCTTGGACCTGGGGGTCCTACCGTCTGGGACCACAAGCTACAGCCAGGACCCTCCCTCTCCCTCTCCTGAAGATGAGCGGCTGCCCCTGGCCCTGGCCAAGAGGGGCAGTGGCTTTGGTGGCTTCCCTCCACCCTTTCTGCTTGATCCTTGCCCGAGCCCAGCCCACATTCGGTTAACTGGGGCTCCTCTAGCCACGTGTGATGAAACATCCATCTAGGGCTGGGCACATAACCACTAGTGCATGAGTGACCACTGGATGGAATGACCATTGGGACACTGGGGGTCGATGGTCATGGAAGATCGTCATGGCCTCTGAGTTTTCTTTGGCTTTTGAATGATCACTTCGAATTCCCTGTCTGCCTTTTCTGGGCCTGGGTGGGCTCAGGGCCAGGGCTTTGCCTGATTCCCATAAGAGATCAGAATTGCTCTTGCACTGAATCAGGACTTTTCCTGCCCCTGCCCTCTCAACCCCTATGACCCCTTCAGCCCACTATCTTGGGCCCATTAGTTTGGGGCTAGGCCCCAGGACATTGCCGTGACTTTGCTTTCCGGTTGGGCCCTGGCCAGAAGGAGGAGCCGTGGAAGTGCTAGGGGCCTAATGTGCACTGACTCCTTTTGCTGGTTCTCCCAGTTTATCTCATTCTCTGTGGAGAGTGCATGATTCCCAAACTGCAACATGCAATCTCTGCCCTGAGATCTACCCCATCCCAGTTTCCCTTCTTCCATGAAAGAGCATGTGTAAATACACGGATGTTCATAGGTGACCTGGACACATGTGCATGGATGACTAGGCCGATGCTCTGGTGTATTCATGGGAGGTTGAGAGGGTCAGGTTGGAATGAGGGCAATACCTACAGGACTCGAGACCCTGTAGCCAGTGAGGGAATGGCTCTCCTTTCTAAAAGGAGAAAACCACTTCCCTGTCTCCATCACCTCTCACAGCCCTTCTGTTGAGTAGAGAAAAACTCCCAAAGTGACCTTCTGGGTGGGAAAGGCAATGGTACATCTGACCCCATCTTTCTCTTTGTTTTTGCCTCCTGGCATGCCACCTGTGCCATGCACAGCTGCTCTTTCTCTGGCTAGAACCCTTTCCTTGGCTTCTATTGAAACTTTACAACATTCTAAATATCAGGGGATGAAAAAAGTAGAACAATCATGGGAAATACAAGCCGCACAAAGATAGGTTTGTATCAGTGACTTTATGACTTTACTCAGGTTGATACCCTTGCTCTAAAGCAGGAGTTCACCTGGGGTCCATGGCCTCCCTGAAATCGCATGCAAGATGCTGTCTGTATATGTGTGTCTGTATTTTTCTGGTGGTGGTGAGGCTTGGTTTGTGACTCTCATTAGATTCTCAAGCCTTAACAAAGTTAAAGGACCACTGCCCCAAGGTCACCACATGTTGGCCAAGCTGAGGTGGTGCCGGGCAGGGGCAGCTCTTCCTGCCCTTTGGCCAGCCCCTGGACTGGCAGCCGCTGGATACCTTCTTGTTGCTCCGTTTCCTGGAAGGTGGGCTCTGTGCATATTTGAAGACACTGTCAGCTCTCACCAAATTTAAAGACCTCTTCCTGTTTCACAACTCTCAGATGCTCTAGGCGTCTCCTGCTCAGTTCCTGTCTTGGCCTGTGAATGTGCCTCATCATCCCTGCTGAGGGACTCCCTTGGGCTCCAGTGAATGGTCCAGCCTTTCCCAGTTGAAGTTTTCAGCTCTACTTTCCTTGGCAGCAGCCTGTGAACTACTCAAGAGTCCCCTTGGGTTTTGAATTATCAATGGTTTTGCCATTAATAAGTGTATGTTCCTCAGCAAGTAATCTAACCTTGGAACTATGGCTTACTCATCTGTAAAGTGGGGATAATAATACCTACCTCAGGGTTGCTGCAAGGATTAAATGAGAGAACATGTAAACAATAAAGCACTCTCTATACCAGTAGAGGTTGTTATTATAAAATTTGGCCTATTCTGCCATAATCATATAGCTTAACCATCTGATAAGCATGAAACATGCAGTCACTTTAAGCCTCATTTGGTGGGAGGAGAGTCATTGCCTCACACAGACATCCTGTCCTGGGTCATCTCTGGTGAGATCTTAGCTGCCAGTGTCTAGGTTTTGGGAGGCAGGGCCTGTCATTTTCATAATCTTCAGATGTCTTGGAGACCTTATTGGTCTTTCTATATGGGAATGGAGGGGGGCTCTGTATTCTTTGGTTTATCCTCACTCACTCTGCTCTCTTGAGGTTATGGGTTAGTTTCATTTCGAGGGATGAAGGGAAATGGGAGATTTCAGTAGGATCTGGGGTCTCTGTGAAAAGGGGGGAAGAGTTTCCCAAGGAGGGGGAACCAGATCACAGTGGATTTGGGGCGTTTGGTCCTTGGGTAGTGGCTCTGGTTGGAGGAAGATGGGATGAGGAATGTAGGAAAACTGAGGAAGGATGGAAATAGGCATGAAGGGAGGAGAGCCACGTCTTAGGCTGTGGAAAGTTCAAGCCCCAAGAGTGAGTGATAGCATGGAAATGTGAAACCAGCTCCCAAAGAGATAGTGTGAATAACTGATTGCATTATCTTTGGACTGTGGGGGTGTGGGATGGGAGAGGATCCAATGATAAGGGAGGTGAAGAAGGGTGCAGGGTTCCTGCAGGTAGAATTGTGAGGATTCTGGCAACCAGAGACCTGACTGGCTTTTGCGCATAAAAGCAGCCAGGGAGAGGGTTGGGGATGGGGCTTGTGTTTGTGTTTACCTCCAAACTCTAAAGATTGCCCGCTTTCTGGTCTTCACTCTGAAATTCCCCTCTGTTTTTGGTTCTGGTCCCTGGTCCATAAATTGTGACTCTCAGCTTGTCACCCCTAACCAGTGGTCTGCTGCTACCCACGTGACCTTACTGAAAGTAGAGCCAGAAAGAGATGCTCCCTGTTCACTCTCATGAACCAAGTGAATTCCAGCATACCACTGGCCCTAACCCAACAGGAGGCAGACTCACATCTTTTCCCAGGGGTCTCCTGGCTCCCTACCTTTCCCCAGTAGCCCCACAAGTGATGGCAGGAGAGGGCTCCTTTAGGTATTGGCTGGGCCTTGTCCCTCCTGGCTACTCTGCCCCTGTCAGAGGGGGGCGGTCATGGCTACAACAGACTGTTCTTGGTCAACTGCACAGAGATCCTATCTCACAGGTGTGGGGATTGAACTTGCCTTTTTGGTTGTAGTAGAGCCAAGGTTGGAATTTTTAAAGATCATTTTCACCAGTTGGAGGAAAAACTAGCAATCAAAGCAGTAAGAAATATTTCTGCAATTTAAAAATTCTGTCTGATGGGTCCCAGGGACAGACCTTGCTGTGACATGGCAATTTGTATGACCAGTAGAGAGAAGGTGTGGTCCCAGAGAGGTCCATCTGGAGTGATGTAAAATACCAGGTCCTGGTTGAGGTAGGGAGGGGCAAGCAACAGAGAGAATGACCTAGCTCCCTGAGGATGTTAGGTGGAGTCAGGGGTGTTTGAAAGAGCCAAGATGAGGGGTCAGTTTCAGAGGGCTGCTTCAGGTCCTGTGGAGAAATAAATGCAAGCCAGGAACTGTCTTCCTCTCTTTTTTCCAAGGGTTCCCAGCCCATGGGACTAGCTTTTCCCTAGACACACTGGGCCTAGGGTTTAGGGCTACAGATGAATCTGCTGCCTGCTGGTGGGTATGGCATCCATCTCATGGACTCCAGGGCTTGGCAGTGCTGAACCACAGGCTAAAGGCTTTCACCACCTGCAGCTGGAGCCATGGTTGAGGCAGGAGGAGTCAGCAACTGATGCTGGATCCAAAGACCAACATCACGCCCTCAGCTTCAAGCAAGTCCTTTGGGTTGAGGAGGCTGGGAATACAGTCCTCCCAGGGCTGCGGTTCACTCCAGGGACTCTCTGAAGTTTATGTGTCGAGGAGGCTGATCAGACCTCTCTGATCAGAGGCTGAGGAAGAGAACTCCTGGGAAAAGCTCAGGCTTCGGGCCTTTGTAGGCGTACTTCATATCTGTCAGGTAAGGGGTTCTAATCAGCCTCAGGTGGATTCACTGGAATTCTCTCCTGCAAGCCCAAGAGTGCACAGACTTGGCACCCGCTCTCGACACTCTCCTTTCAAGATACACCAAATTGTGTGTGGTAGGTAAGCTATTCCTTCCTTTATAAGAAGTGAGGAAGCAGAAGTGGCCCTTCCCTGAAGTGAGGATGGAGATGGATGTTTTGTCCTTTAAGTGATGTAGAACTGTGTCCTGCTTCCATGCAGCTTCTCCAGCGCTCTGGTGGGATAGAAGGTGTGGATGCTGGAGACAGTCATGGCCTTGAGGGTTATGGGGAGGTGTCCCCATGCTTTGGTGTGGAAGGATGGATCTGCCTATCCTTTGTGTGAGGTCGGATGATGAGCTTCTCAGCAGCAATCATAGGAACCAGAGGCTCTTCTTCCCTTTGCTGGGAGCCACACAAGTCCCCTGAATTCTTGTTCAGTTCTAGGGAGAAGGGTGACCATCCCCAAGATGGCTGAGATAGAATATTTTCCCCCTGAAGTGACTGGGAGTTCAGAACCAGGTTAATTTGATTTATAGAAATAAAGTAATATTTTTGTACCTATAAGTTTGTAGAGAAAAATCCATGAGCGCTATAACTAATACCAGCATTTCTAAAACTAGCTGAGTCCAGAGTGCCTGCATTATGAACTGTCCTATAGATTGAGAGAACAGAACTGACTGTAGATAGATTAGAGCTGAATGACCACTAGTTGTCTGAAATGAGGATGAGGGCCTTCTTCCAACCCTTTGCAGGAGCCATTCCCCCTAGTGTAGCTTGTCTACATATATATCCACTAAATTAATTTTTTATCAGACTCAAAACCCATCACCTCTCAGATTTACTGGATTTTGGCAATTTGTCTGTGGTCTCTTCGTAATACTATAGCTCATTGTATTGTGATCACCTTGTAATTCCCAGGTAAACATCCTTAGAAGGGAACGTGAACCTGCTCCTAGTTGACCAACCAAGGTGTCCACATGCTACTGCTACAAAGGTTTATGACAAAGCTGTCCTTGGAAGAGTTGCTAGATAAGTTCTTATTCTTTTAGGTATTTATTGCTGTACTAGTCAGGACAGGCTTTGTTATGACACAATAACATACAACCCCATATTCTTCGTGGTTTAAAGCAACATGTTTCTTATACTACTTAGAAAGGAAGGAAGTTCTGACATATACTACCACATGGATGAATCTTGAGGACATTATGATAAGTGAAATAAACCAGTCACAAAAATACTGTATGATTCCACTTATATGAGGTACTTAGAGTAATCAGATTCACAGAGACAGCAAGTAGAATGGTGGTGGCCACGGGCTGGGGCTCAGAGGAATGGGGGTTATTGTTTAATTCATATAGGGCTTCAGTTTTACAAGGTGGAAGGAGGTCTGGAGATGGATGGTGGTGATGGTTGCACAATATTATGAAAGTATTTAATACCTCTGAACTGTACACTTAAAAATGGTTAGGATGGTAAGTTTTATGTGATTTTACCACAATTTAAAAAATTGGAAAAAATGAGTAAGACACAGTCTCTGCCCCTTTGAAGCTCTTAATTCAGTGGGGAGGCAGATATACACTATGAAAAGCACTATTGTGAAGGTATGTCCCAATCCCAAGCAACCCATACACACCTCATTCGTCTTACATCTCTCTTTTTTTTTTAACTTTTTATTTTATATTGGAGTATAGTTGATTAACAATGTTGTGTTAGTTTCAGGTATACAGCAATGTGATTCAGTTATACATATACATGTATCTATTCTTTTTCAAATTCTTTTCCCATTTAGGTTGTTACACAATGTTGAGCAGAGTTCCCTGTGCTATACAGTAGGTCCTTGTTGGTTATCCGTTTTAAACATAGCAGTGTGTATATGTCAATCCCAAACTCCCTAACTATCCCTCCCCCCACCAATCACCCCTACTAACCATAAGTTTGTTCTCTACGTCTGTGAGTCTGTTTCTGTTTTGTAAATAAGTTCATTTGTATCATTTTTTTTTTAGATTCCACGTATAAGTGATATCATACGATATTTGTCTTTGTCTGACTTACTTCACTCAGTATGACAATCTCTAGGTCCATCCCTGTTGCTGCAAATGGCATTATTTCACTCTTTTTAATGGCTAAGTACTATTCCATTGTATATATGTACCACATCTTCTTTATCCATTCATCTGTTGATGGACGTTTAGGTTGCTTCCATGTCTTCGCTATTGTAAACAGTGCTGCAATGAACATTGGGTGCATGTATCCTTTTGGAGCATAGTTTTCTCTGGATATATGCCCAGGAGTGGGATTGCAGGATCAAATGCTAGCTCTATTTTTAGTTTTTTAAGGAACCTCCATACTGTTCTCCACAGTGGCTATACCAATTTACATTCCCACCAACAGTGTAGGAGAGTTCCCTTTTCTCTACACCCTCTCCAGCATTTATTGTTTCTAGGTTTTTTTGATGATGGCCATTCTGACTGGTGTGAGGTGATATCTCATTGTAGTTTTGAGTTGCATTTCTCTAATTAGCTATATTGAGCCTCTTTTCATGTGCCTCTTGGCCATCTGTATGTATTCTTTGGAGAAATGTCTCATTAGGTCTTCTGCCCGTTTTTTGATTGTGTTGTTTGTTTTTTTGATATTGAGCTGCATGAGCTGTTTGTAAATTTTGGAGACTAATCCCTTATCTGTCACATCGTTTGCAAACATTTTCTCCCATTCTGTGGGTTGTCTTTTTGTTTTGTTTATGGTTTCCTTTGCTGTGCAAAAGCTTTTGAGTTTAATTAGGCCCGATTTATTTATTTTTGTTTTTATTTCCATTACTCTAGGAGGTGGATCAAAAAAGATCTTGCTGCGATTTATGTCAGAGACTGTTCTGCCTGTGTTTTCCTCTAAGAGTTTTATAGTGTCCGGTCTTACATTTAGGTCTTTAATCCATTTTGAGTTTATTTTTGTGTGTGGTGTTAAAGAGTGTTCTAATTTCATTTTTTACATGTAGCTGTCCAGTTTTCCCAGCACCACTTATTGAAGAGGCTGTCTTTCCTCCATTGTATAGCCTTGCCTCCTTTGTCATAGATTAATTGACCGTAGGTGCGTGGGCTTATTTCTGGGCTTTCTATCCTGTTCCATTGAGCTATATTTCTGTCTTTGTGCCAGTACCATACTCTTTTGATGACTATAGCTTTGTAGTATAGTCTGGTCAGGGAGCCTAATTCCTCTAGCTCCATTTTGCTTTCTCAAGATTTCTTTGGCTATTTGGGGTCTTTTGTGTCTCCATACAAATTTTAAGATATTTTGTTCTAGTTCTATGAAAAATGCCATTGGTAATTTGATAGGGATTGCATTGAATCTGTAGATTGCCTTGGGTAGTATAATCATTTTGACATTATTGATTCTTCCAATGCAAGAACATGGTGTATCTTTCCATCTGTGTGTGTCATCTTTGATTTCTTTCATCAGCGTCTTATAGTTTTTGGAGTACAGGCAGGTCTTTTGTCTCCTTAGGTAGGTTTATTCCAGGTATTTTATTCTTTTTGATGCAATGGTAAATGAGATTGTTTCTTGAATTTCTCTTTCTGATCTTTCGTTTTTAGTGTATAGAAATGCAACAGATTTCGGTGTATTAATTTTGTGACCTGCAACTTTACCGAATTCACTGATGAGCTCTAGTAGTTTTCTGGTAGCGTCTTTAGGATTTTCTATGTATAGTATCATGTCATCTGCAAACAGTGACAGTTTAACTTCTTATTTTCCAATTTGGATTCCTTTTATTTCTTTCTCTTCTCTGATTGCCATAGCTAGGACTATCAAAACTATGTTGAATAAAAGTGGCAAGAGTAGACATCCTTGTCTTGATCCTGGTCTTAGAGGAAATGCTTTCAGCTTTTCTCTGTTGAGTATAATGTTAGCTGTAGGTTTGTCATATGTGGCCTTTATTATGTTGAGGTATGTTCCCTTTATGCCCACTTTCTGGAGAGTTTTTATCATAAGTGGTGTTGAATTTTGTCAAAAGCTTTTCCTGCATCTATTGAGGTGATCATATGGTTTTTATTCTTCAATTTGTTGATGTAGTGTATCACACTGATTGATTTACAGATATTGAAAAATCCTTGCATTCCTGGGATAAATCCCACTTGATCATAGTATATGATCCTTTTAATGTATTGTTGGATTTGGATTGCTAGTATTTTGTTGAGGATTTTTGTGTGTATGTCCACCAGTGATGTTGGCCTGCAATTGTAACTGTGATTTAAAAACCCCCAAAAAACAAAAGTCCAGGACCAGATGGCTTCACAGGCGAATTCTATCAAACATTTAGAGAAGAGTTAACACCTATCCTTCTGAAACTGTTCCAAAAAATTGCAGAGGAAGGAAAACTCCCAAACTCATTCTATGAGGCCACAATTACCCTGATAGCAAAACCAGACAAAGATACCGCAAAAAAAGAAAATTACATCTGGTCTAATGTGTCATTTAAGGCCTGTGTTTCCTTATTGATTTTCCTTCTGGATGATCTGTCCATTGATGAAAGTGGGGTGTTAAAGTCCCCGATTATTATTGTGTAGCTGTCGATTTCTCCCTTTATGGCTCTTAGTATTTGCCTTATATATTGAGGTGCTCCTATGTTGGGTGCATATATGTTTACAATTGTTATATCTTCTTCTTGGATCGATCCCTTATCATTATATAGTGTCCTTCTTTGTCTCTTATAACAGTCTTTATTTTAAAGTCTATTTTGTCTGATATGAGTATTGCTACTCCAGCTTTCTTTTGATTTCCATTTGTGTGGAATACCTTTTTCCATCCCCTCACTTTCAGTCTGTATGTATCCCTAGGTCTGAAGTGGATCTCTTGTAGACAGCATATATACGGGTCTTGTTTTTGTATCCATTCAGTCAGTCTATGTCTTTTGGTTGGAGCATTTAATCCATTTACTTTTAAGGTAATTATTGATATGTATGTTCCTATTGCCATTTTGTTAATTGTTTTGGGTTTGTTTTTGTAGGTCTTTTTTCCTCCCTTCCTCTCTTGTTCTCTTCTCTTGTAGTCTGTGACCATCTTTAGTGTTGTGTTTGGGTTTCTTTTTCTTTTTTGTGTCTGTATCTATTGTAGTTTTGGGGTTTGCTGTTCCTATGAGGTTTTGTTATAGCAGTCTATATATGTACAAGGTTGTTTTAAGTTGCTGGTCTCTTTCCTGCCTAGAGAAGTTCCTTTAGCGTTTGTTGCAAAGCTGCTCTGGTGGTGCTGAATTCTCTTAGCTTTTGCTTGTCTGTAAAGCTTTTGATTTCTCTGTCGAATCTGAATGAGAGCCTTGCTGTGTAGAGTATTCTTGGTTGTAGGTTCCTCGCTTTCATCACTTTAAATATATTGTGCCACTCCCTTCTGGCCTGCAGAGATTCTGCTGAGAAATAAGCTGATAACATTTTGGGAGTTCCCTTGTATGTTATTTGTCGTTTTTCCATTGTTGCTTTTAATATTTTTTCTTTGTCTTTAATTTTTGTCAGTTTGATTACTATGTGTCTTGGTGTGTTCCTCCTTGGATTTCTCCTGCCTGGGACTCTCTGCACTTCCTCGACTTTTCTTTCCCACACTGGGGAAGTTTTCAGCTATTATCTCTTCAAATATTTTCTCAGGTCCTTTCTCTCTCTCTTCTTCTTCTTCTGGGACCCCTATAATGCAAATGTTGGTGCATTTAATGTTGCCCCAGAAGTCTCTTAGACTGTCTTCATTTCTTTTTTTTTCTTTATTCTGTTCTGTAGTGGTGATTTCTACCATTCTGTCTTCCAGCTCACTTATCCGTTCTTCTGCCTCACTTCTTCTGCTATTGATTCCTTCTAGTGTATTTTTCCTTTCAGTTATTGTATTGTTCATCTCTGTTTGTTTGTTCTTTCGTTCTTCTAGGTCTTTGTTAAACATTTCTTGCATCTTCTTGATCCTTGCCTCCATTCTTTTTTTGACATCTTGGATCATGTTCACTATCATTATTCTGAACTCTTTCTGGTAAGTTGGCTAGCTCCGCTTCACTTAGTTGTTCTTCTGGGGTTTCATCTTGTTCCTTCATCTGGGACAAATTCCTCTGCCTTCTCATTTTGACTAACTTTCTGTGATTGTGGTTTCTGTTCTGCAGGCTGCAGGATTGTCATTCTTGCTTCTGCTGTCTGCCCTCTGATGGATGAGGCTGTCTAAGAGGTTTGTGCAGGCTTCCTGATGGGAGGGTCTGGTTCCTTCTCAGTAGTGGGTGGAGCTGGGTCTTGTTCCTCTGGTGGGCAGGACTGTTCTCAGGGAGATTTCAAGCCACTTTTCTACTGATGGGTGGGGCTGTGTTCCTGCCTTGTTGGTTGTTTGGCCTGAGGCATCCCAGCGTTGGAGCCTACAGGCTGTTTGGTGGGGCTAATGGCAGTCTCTGGGAGGACTCACGCCAATAAGTACTTCCCAGAACTGCTGCTGCCTGTGTCTTTGTCCCCGCAGTGAGCCACAGCTGCTCCCCACTTCTGCAGGAGACCCTCCCATACTAGCAGGTAGGTCTGGCCCTGTCTCTTATGAGGTCACTGCTTTTTACCCCTGGGTCCTGGTGTGCATGAGACTTTGTGTGCCCTCCAAGAGTGGAGTTTCTCTTTCCCCCAGTCCTGTGGAAGTCCTGCAATCAAACCTGTTGGCCTTCAAAGCCCGATTCTCTGGGGACTCCTTCTGTTGCCAGACCCCCAGGCTGGGAAGCATGACGTGGGGCTCAGAACTTTCACTCCTATGGGAGAACTTCTGTGGTATAATTGTTTTCCAGTTTATGTGTTGCGCATCTGGTGGGTATGGGATTTGATCTTATCACAATTGTGCCCTACCTACCAGCTCGTTGTGGCTTCTTCTTTGTCTTTGGATGTAGGGTATCTTTTTTGGTACGTTCCAGCATATTTTTGTCGGTGGTTGTTCAGCAGTTAGTTGTGATTTTGGTGTTTTCGTAAGAAGGGGGTGAACTCATGTCCTTCTACTCCACGATCTTGAGCTAATCTCCTCTTACATCTCTTCTTAACTGGCAGCTAGACAAACAGACTTGAGACACCAGCAAAAACTTTGTACCTCTAAGTGGACTCCCCTGAAGATACTGAGACAGTCTAGACATATGTATGCCTTATATGGTCTTTTTTGTGTATCCAGTTTTACATAATAAAACTTAAAAAAAACAAGATGTTTTTCTGTCTGTGAAACTAGCAAAGATTTAAAAAAGGTGGATGATACTTTGTGCTGACAAGGGTTTGTGGGGAATTGGGTATTCTCCTATCCTATTGTTGGATGTGAAATTAGTACAAATTCTGTGGAAGGCATTCTGGCAATATCTGTTAAAAACATAAAAATGTGTGTATCATTTGACCTAATAATTACACTTCTGGATATTTATTATTTTTAGGAACTAATGGCATAAGTGTGCAAAGATGTATTTCTAAAGGTTTTCATTTTAGTATTTTATATGCCTAAAATATTAGAAAAATCCAATTATTCAATAAGAGAAATTTGGTTAAATTAGACCCAATATTGACTTGAAAAAAGGTCCACAACATTGTTAAGTTAAAACAAAGAGAAAACCATAAGAAAGAGAGGAGTAGCCCCTGACAGCCAGGATCTGGCCTGACATCACTGTGGGGACCTGGAGTTCTCTTGTTTCATAGAACACCAACATCAAGTAAGGCCACTCAGCAATGCGATGGATGGGACAAAAACAAGACCACTCTGTAATCGTGTCTGCACACAGACAAAACTGGAATATTGTGCAAATCACAAATATGACCAAACATCTACCTGTCCCTGCTAAAAGAAGTGACTGCTACTTCTTTACCTGTTCTTCACCAGCTTTAGCCTAGTTCCAGTCATCTCTCCTTCTGGGTGAGATTTATAAAAGGTACCCAAGCATAGAATTATGCTGCTTCCTGGCAACACCCAATCTAGAGCAAAGCCCTGCTTCCTTAAACCCTCCTGCAAGCCACTTAGCACAAGCGTGAATGCTGTTAAGTTCTTCCTAACAGCCTCTTACTGAAACACCCCACAGTTCCCTGTGCTGTGCATTCTCCCTCACTGCAGAGTGATAAACCTAGATACAGCTGTGTTCCTGGTGGTCTTTGGCTGGAGATCAATGACAATCAGTTCAGTCCATTATTGTTTGTAATAGATACTTACTTCCATTGTCACAAAAATGTGTGGAATAATACACACCAAGCTGTTGGCAATGGTAACCTGATGAGGGATTTTACTTTTGATTTACAATTTTTTTTGGAGGGGGGGAAGAGACGAAAGGAAAGAAGGAGAAGAATGAGGAGAGAATGATGACGATGATGTGATGGCAGTGGCTCTAAATGAAGTATTAAGTGTTGATAATGATGTTATTGGACTATCTTTATTCTTTAAATTTTCTACAATTAATATGCATTACATTTGAATGAAAAATTATAGAAGTTACTTTTAAATGGAAGAAAATTGTGATTTTTCCACAGAAAATACTATATGGTCATTTAAAATTTTTAAAATAATTTAAAAAAATTGAAGTATAGTTAATTTACAATGTTGTGTTAGTTTCAGGTGTACAGCAAAGTGATTCAGTTATACATATACATACATGTATATATATTTTTGGATTCTTTTCCATTATAGTTTATTACAAGATATTGAATATGGGTCCCTTGTTGTTTATGGTCCTTGTTGTTTATCTATTTTATATATAGTAGTATGTATATGTTAATCCCAAATTCCTAATTTATCCCTCCCTACCCGCTATCCCCTTTGGTAACCATAAGTTTGTTTTCTATGTCTGTGAGTCTATTTCTGTTTTGCAATAAGTTCATTTGTATCATTTTTTAGATTCCACATATAAGTGATATCATGATATTTGTCTCTATCGGTATGACTTGCTTCACTTAGTATGATAATCTCTAGGTCCATCCATGTTGCTGCAAATGGCATTATTTCGTTCTTTTTTATGGCTGAGTAATATTCTGTGTGTGTGTGTACACCACATCTTCTTTATCCATTTATTTGTTGATGGACACTTGGGTTGCTTCCATGTCTTGGCTATTGTAAATAGTGCTGTTATGAAAAATGTTTATTTTTGCAATGGTATCTTGTGCCTGACTAAAATTATACACAAGTCATGATTAAAGTTTGAAGGCTTCCGGTATTCCAGGTCAGTTGCAGTACCAGGCAGGGTACAGTAGGTGTCGCTATTGCCCAGAGAACTGCGTATTGCTAATGAAGTCCTCTCGGAGCAGTGCCCAATTCTAAACCAATTATCTGTCTGCCAGATATACCTAATCTCTAACTTTGAGTATTATGTACTTGTAATTTTCCTTCCTCTTGTCATTTTAATCCATGACTCAATCTCGATAAGATAAATTGCTACAGTAAAGCACACTCCTTATTCCTTTCCATAGATAGAATTTTCACGTACACATCCTATCTTCACAGTAATCTTGTGAAGTACTTCAGGCAGGTATTACATACTCCATTGTACACATGAGGAAAGTAAAGTTAACCAGAAAACTTAAGTCATTAACAGTTCATTGGTTCAGCTTTCTTTCCCCTCCATTGGCTAGTTCTAGAAACTTGCACATATACAGCAAAACAACACTATATTTGCCTTAAATATATCAGTATATAAATGTATCAACAGTAAAAAATAGATTTGAATCAGTTTCTGAGAACTGCCATCTGAATGATGAAAATTGGCCCATGTTGCTTGTGCAGTGTGGTTGTGCAAAAGCTCCTGATGGATGCACTGCAAGGAGGAGCCCTGAAATTTGGGCAGGTAGGCAGCCTTCAGAAGTCTGAGAGTTCTTTGCAAACACCTAGGCATCCTTGGGGAGCATGCTGAATGTGACTCATGTTTGTGTGTGACTAGGAGTTATGTTATAAACATCCGTTATTGTGCTTTGTGGTAATACCAGATGCATAGGGTTTTTTGCTTCTTCCTTCTGAGGTTTCACATTTTTCCAGCCCTTACATGTGATCATTATCCGGTTATCACTTCCTGATGCCTGCCTTGTAGTTGCTGCTTTCCCCTTTTCTAGTCTGCTTTTGCTCAATGTTATGGAGTTAGAAACCAAATAACCAAGCTCGGTAGAAATGACTATAAAGTAAAGTTAACCAGGTTAAAAGCAAATCTATTTGAAGGCATTTGTATGTTACTTCCTGGTTCAGACTGATAGGGAGCTGGTTCTGGAGAGATGAGGATTGACTATGCCAATCTTTTTTAAAATCCCAAGATAATCAACACCAGTCTTGATGTCAGTCTACTGAGGCACCCTGGGACTTGGTCATTCACTCCAGTGTTGAAACAATTTGAAGGGTATGCTCCAGACTGGGGTGAGGATGTCCAGCCTTATAGAGCTGGCCTGACCACCTCTGATGGCATGGTGGGTTCTGGACCAAGAGGAAAGCTGGTGGAGTGTGGGGTGAGTATGAGGTAAAAGAAGAGGCTCAAGGGAGGGGCTGCTAGATTACGACTTGGGTTGAAACAGGGAGTTGGCAAATCCAGTCCTCTTTCTAGCAGGCATTGAGACCCAGTAGGGGCCTTCTTACAACCTCCAGGGCACAGAGTGGAGACTCGGGAAGAGGACCAGATGCACCACATATAGCAGCAACCTATGTCAGGCAATGTGTCTATGTATGATGAGGTGGCCAATGGCAGATGCAGGGTTCAGACACAAAATTGTGGCCTGTAGGAATGAGGTAGCATAATGGACCCAACCAGCTATCTGAGGTACAAGGCTGGGGCACAGTTGAGGAACATTTAAGGTCCCCAATAAACCTGGGATGAAGTTACTGGACCTGGCATGCTCTGCCCATGACCTTCAGCCCAGAAGTGGGGCAAAGAAGCCTGGTATATGGAGGCTTGAGATTGCCAGAATGATTTCCAAATCCACCTACTGAGGAGGCAAAGACTTCTGCTGGATGACTGCAGGGAAGAGCCCTCTCAACTTTGGGCAAGGTGAGCAGACTTAGAGGGTTGGGAATTCTTTGCAAACAGCTAGGATGGGGCTAGGACTATGTGTAGGTGCTGATACCAGGGGCCATAGTCATCTGTGGAATCAGACCCAGGACTAGGCCTTTCTGGAACTCATGGATCTGGGGCTCTCCTTCAGAGGGGAAGAGACCAGACAGAACAGACCAATCTAGTTTTTTCAGGGAGGTGAGGGTGAGCGGGGAAGTGGCCTTAGGTCACAAACACTAATCACTTTAGGAGAAAAACAGCTCACCCTAATGATCTTGAAATGAGTTTTACATGCACGCCCAATGTGCACGTGTTTGTGGGGAAAAGGAGGAAAGGAGATTTATTGGTTTTTTTCCCATTATATAAATATGCTTATTATAAAACATTCAGAAAATACAGAAAAGTGTAGAAAAGAAGAATCACCTGGAACCCCACAGGCCAGAGATATAATCTCTAAATATATTTTGGTGAATTTCCTTCCAGACTTCTCTTTATATATATATTCTATATATATATATATATATATATATATATATATATATATATATATATATATATGTGTGTGTGTATATATATATATATATACATATATATATATATACACACACACACACATATTCAACATAAGTATATAAATATATATTTAAATTAAATCATAATAGTCTTTTGTAGCCTGTTTCTTCCATTAGGTACTATATCTGGGGCACTTTTCCACAATAACATATGTAGTTCTACACCATTATTTTTGATAGCTGCATAAGATTCTTTTGCCTGATATTTCTCGTTTTAATGAGTCCTCTATTGATTAACATCATATCATCTGAGGATAATGATAAATTTGTTTTTCTTTTTCTTATTTCAGCATATTGACTAGAACTTCCAGAACAAGCTCAGATACAGCTCATTCTTGACCTGAACCTAATTTTAATAGCAGCCTTTAAGATTTCACCACTGTTTTTCATGCTTCCTGTTGGTTTCTAATACACTTATAGTATTAAGGGAGTCTCCTTCTATATCTCAAACACTAACAGGGCTTTGCATTTTTCTTTTAAGAGAATCAGGATGGATGTTGAATTGGATCAAACACCTTTCTAGCATCCATTAAGATGATGGTACAGATTTTCCCCTTTAGCCTGCTAATGTCCTGGTGCTGAGTCTGCCTTGGTTTCTTGGAATGAATCCTGTGTTAGTGATTTTGCAACCTGGGAAGGGGAAGTTGCTGCTCTTGGAAATCTCACAAAAAGGCAGCATGCTTCAAGCCCTGTGCAAAACCCACTCTTTTCACGGACTGCTGTGTGTGTGTTAGAATGAATTGGGAAGCATTCACTCTTTTAGTGATAGATAACTAGATCGATAAAATCTGACTCAGTTAAACAGAATTTAGATAACTTGGCAACAGTCTATTCTAGGTTTGATAAAACAGTCCTAGCAAAGACAGTTGGGGCTGGAACTCTTGCATGTGTATGTGTGGGGGGGGAGGAGGGGGAGGTGAGGGGAAGTGGTTGTTGGATACCTTTCACATTTCTTGCTTGATACTCAAGCTTTCCCATAGCTGTGCACATCCTTCAGTGCTTAGAGTTTCTAAGACACGATGGAGGCAAGGAAGATGGTAATCATTAACACTCACTGAGCACCTTTCCAGAGCCAGGCTTATTTCTAATCCTTCTTTCAGCCATACCAGGAGCTCTTCTGTGCCTTTTTTACAAATGAGGAAAGCAGAGCTCAGTTTGCTCAAGGTTCCCAGCTGGGAAGTTGTAGAGGCAGGATTTGAAGCCAAGTGTGTCTGCTCCTCAGTCATGCCCAGTTAGCCTTGCCCACGCCCATGTTCTGCTGGGAAAGGCTGACTGGTGGGGATATGTCCTGGTAATTAAAAACAGTACCCTTCAGCTTCTGGATTATTATTTAATTTATTTATTTAAAAAATTATTTATTTTTTATTTATTTGGCTGCATTGGGTCTTAGTTTTGTCATGCAGACTTCTTAATTGTGGCATGTGGGATCTAGTTCCCTGACTAGGGATCGAACCCGGGCCCCCTGCATCAGGAGCACGGAGTCTTAGCCACTGGACCACCAGGGAAGTCCCTGGATTATTCTTTTAGATAACAGCTCTGTGCTGCTAGCTCTATTTTTTTTGTTGAATCAGGTCAAATTAACAAATGTTTATGGACCGTTTACCATGTGGGAAGGCGTAAGGCTAGGTGCTGTAGGAAATATTGAAGTGTAAATCAAGGCTCATATCTGGACAAATTGAAGTCCAGTCTTGCAAAGCAATATGTAAGTAGGTTGACTGTAACCTTAAACTACTCCACCAGGTAATATTGCCAAACTGACTTTCTAGGAGTGGGACTGTGTATGTTAGAAAATATATACAATCAGACTGATCTCCTTTTTGGGGCCCTCACACCACACACCAATGTCAACTCCAGGTCTATAAGCTTATTAAAAAATCTAACTCAAGTCATGGAAAAGCTAGCAAAGACTAGAGTGTTCATTTCTATTGCGGAGGAATAGCCTTATAAGAATTGATGCTACAGAAAAAAATGAAAGAATGATAGATAACAATGGAGAATTTCAGAAAGAGTTTAAATAAGAATAAAATAAGATTATATGGGTCATATACACACTACTATATATAAAATAGGTAACTAATAAGCACCTACTGTATAACACAGGAAACTCTTCTCAATACTCTGTAATGACCTATGTGGGAAAAGAATCTAAAAAAGAGTGGCTATATCTGTATGTATAACTGATTCACTTTGCTGTACACCTGAAACTAATACAACATTGTAAATCAACTATACTCCAATACAAATTTTAAAAAAAGGATTATATGGGTCAATATGATAGATTATACAAAAATTTATAAAAGACATTCAAAGTTTTACAATGAGCAAGCATTACTTTTAAAATAAAAATAATGGTTTCAGTAACTTAAACCCAGGTTTAAAAAAGCTTATTCAAATACATAAAAAACAATACCTCACCTTCAAATACTGGCAACAAACATAAACAGATAATCTGCCTGATTGTATTAGTAAACTTCATGGCTGGAGATAGGATAAAGTCAAGAAAGGAAAAAAAAGTAAGAAAGTAGTGAAAATGTCCAACATGTTCATATCCTTTAACCTAGTTTCCTCTTCCTGAGAATTTATTCTAAGGAAAATGTTCTATGGATGGGGAATCTAAATGTACAAGGAGCTCCACCATAATAGGGAAGTGGTTAACCAAACCATAGTGTATCTATGCAGTGGGATATCATTTAGTCATTAAAATAATCACATTGTGAAGACTTTGAGGCCACAGGCTAATAGAGTAAAGTTAAACGAAAACAGCAGAAATTTACATACACAATTATTCCACTTCTGGAAAAGTAAGTTCTTATGATCAGGGTTGGGAAGCAAACATGGAGAAATCAAAAGAATTGTGTTTGCATGAAGGTAATCAGGATTTTTTTAAATTTAAAAATTTAAAGTTTCTGGTCAAAAATGATTTTTAAAGGAAAAAAACAAAGAAAATTGTGGTGCTGGGCTCTCTGGGCATCTCAGTGGGTTATACCAACACTGTCTACACCAGCATTAGGCAGTTGTCCAGCTGGGACAGTGGAGCCGCCTCCTCTGTAGCTGGGCCCAGAACAAACTTTGGAGCTGATGCCTTACATTCACAGAGTGCCGCTCCTCCAGCAGCCTATAGCCTAGCCCCTCTCCCTGACCTCGTGCAGGGCATCTCCATAGCACAGCCCTCAGCTCACATCAGTGCTCTGTCCTGCATGCAGCTCCGAAACGCCCTGGGTACACCGCACTCCCCTGTCCAGCTCCTGCTCCTTCATTCCCATAACCCTTAGCAGAAGTAGCTCCAAATGAATGAACAAAACAGAACTGGACTTTGTCATATAGAACAGTGGTCCCCAACCTTTTTGGCACCAGGGACTGGTTTCATGGAAGACAGTTTTTCCATGGACTGGGGGTGGGGGTGTAGGGGGGATGGTTCAGGTGGTAATGTGAGTGAAGGGGGAGAGATGGAGCGGCAGGTAAAAGTGCCCGCCAGCCCACTGCTCACCTCCTGCTGTGCGGCCCGGTTCCTCACAGGCTGTGGACCAGTACTGGTCCACGGCCCTGGGGTTGGGGACACCTGGTATAGAGGGTAATTACCCAAGAAACAGGATGCTATATTAAACTTTTATGATTCATCTTTTATATGACCAACTTGCTTTCTAGAAGGATTAATCCAAGTTAAAGTGCAAATTTAAAAGCCTCTGAATAAAGCTTAAGAGAGAAGCAGAGGGGCATGGACAACTGACAAATATAATCCAAGAATGAGGAATAACCAAATATGGATTGTAAGATTCTGGAATTCTCTGGAAAATGGTGCTAAACGTACTCAGTTAACTTGCAATTGTCTATACAAGTGGAAGGGCACAGAAGGTAGCCATCATAAAAAACAGGGCATGATCCAGGAAAGGATCTTATTTAAGAGTGGGCTGGAAGGACAGAGAGCAGACAGGGCCACCCTGTCTTGTCTTTCAGCTGAAGAAATTCAGGGTGGCCAGAGGCCCAGCCAGAATCAAATCTGATCTTCTGCTGCTTAGTCCAGTACTCTTTGTCCTTTGCGTTCTAGATGGGTTTTTTTCCCTTTATTAATTTCTGTTTTGCAAAGTTAAAATATTCACATGATTTAGAAATGAAAAATTATCAAAAGATGTACATTGAAAAGCCTCCCTCCCACCTCTTTTATTAATTTCTTATACATCCTTCTAGTGTCTCTTTGTGAAAATATAAGCAAATCTAAAAATATTAAAATGCTTTCTTATTTCCCACTCTTTCTAACACAATGTATCAAGGAGATCTTTCCACAGCAATGCATAGAAAGCTCCCTTGTTTAAGATATTGCACTGTAAGGATGTACCATAGTATATTTAACTAGTCTCTATTTATGGACCCTTAGGTTATTTCTAATCTTTTGCTTTTACAACCTGTGCTGCCATAAATAATTTTGTACATATGTCATCTTGTAGGAATGTAGGTGTATCTGTAGAATAATTCCCGGAAGTGGGTTTACGAGGACAAAGGATAACTGCATGTGTAGTTTTTTTTTTTTTAATTAATAGCTACTTTATTTATTCATTTATTTTATTTATTTTTGGCTGTTTTGGGTCTTCGTTTCATGTGAGGGCTTTCTCTAGTTGTGGCAAGCGGGGGCCACTCTTCATCGCGGTGCGCGGGCCTTTCACTATCGCGGCCCCTCCCGTTGCGGGGCACAGGCTCCAGACGCGCAGGCTCAGCAGCTGTGGCTCACGGGCCCAGTTGCTCCGCGGCATGTGGGATCTTCCCAGACCAGGGCTCGAACCCGTGTCCCCTGCATTGGCAGGCAGATTCTCAACCACTGTGCCACCAGGGAAGCACGCATGTGTAGTTTTGATAGATTGCCAAACTGCCTTCCACGGGGCCTGTACCATTTTGCATTCCAATTAGCAGAGTAGAAATATGCCCGTTTCCCCACAGCCAGAGTTGGTCCTTGCTGGAGATCTGTCTTCCCAAGTTATATTCTGCTTGAACTAATATAGAATTTTGTTTCATCTTTTGAGTAAATACCAGTTGACATCAATTGAGGAGCATTAGTCCTGAGGCATGTTGGATAACCTAAGTTCCTAAGTTGGAACCAGCTTAGACTTAAAAACTTGGCATAGCTAATACATAATATGTAGTCTCGTGAGTGTCAGTGTTTCTTGCCCCAAATAAGCTCTTCACTGCGCTTCTCTTTGAGAGGCCCTTGCTCAGAATAACCTTGGATGTTGGGCAATCATATGGGCAATTCTAATTTTATCCTCAAAGTGATCTTGTGGGATGTGAGGAGTAGTTATTACAATTTCTACTTGTCAGGTGAAGAAACTGAGGGACAGAGGGGTGAGATAGCCCTCTCTTACTGCCTGCTCCTCTCCTAGGGTGGGGCTCAGATGTAAGATTGAGGTCTTCGATTTGAGATGGGGGCATTTTGAGCTGGGGCTGCCTCCTGCTGAGGAGATGCAGGTCATGCAGAGAGAGCAGAGAGTAGCACATTGAAGGATGGCTGTAGGCTCCAGGCTTAAGAGAGAAGAAAGAAACACTCTTTAGTTCAAGTACTACATTGAAACCTGGTTTGCTTGCATCCTTGGTGTTCCTTGGGACCAGGGACTGGGCCTACTCCACCTTCATACCTGGCACCTCTAGGATTTGCAGGGCCCAGGGCAAGAGTACAAAAGGAAGATGTCAGCCTCCAGCTGCCCCTTCTCATCCTTGCCCTGGCTCCACCCCTGATTCCCAAGAAGCCCTGTGCACTGGCCTCAGCCACCCCCTCAGGCCTAGAAGTTCAAACACAGGCAGTAAGATCCACCCTCCAGACCCAAGGAGGAGGCCTGTGCAGGCCCTAGAAGCAGGCTTGGGGCTGTATGGACAGGGAATTCCATCGTCTCAGTTACCTGGAGGATGGCCTAGAGGGAGGTTAAGACTCCAGGTGAGCACATCCCTTTGGGCCCATAGGTTCCTTGCCAGAGCAGAACCCTCTAAAATATAGGGCCTATGGGAGGTACTATGGGAAAGAGTCCAGTCAAATTATCAATCCGAAGGCATCAGGTAGAGCTGGACAATCCAGGTATGAAAAAGCCAGATGGAAGTCAGTGAAATCTATTCATAGTAAAAGGGTCTAAAGAGGCAGAAGGGAGGCAGAGGTTGTAGAAGCCCAGGAAACAGGAAAGCACAAGTACAATACATGTTATGGAATAGGATGGCCCAGGGATGGGCAGGGAGGGAACTGTCTTCGAGCTGGGGTATCTTGTCACATGAAGGTACATGGAACTGGCTGTAAGTAGGAACCATTCCTTTTCAGACAGTAATTCAAGCCTTCTGTCCTCTACTCAGGAGGCAGAGACGTCTGTAGACTCAGGGACAAAAGTCCTCTCCAGCCTGGTTGTCAGGCCGTCGTGTTCCACCCAGATTCAAAGGCTTCTGCTTCAAGCAATGTGTGGTTAGGTTTGTTGAAACAGAACTTTAACTCAAAGGTCCCTCTGCAATATGGGTAATGCAAAATCTCAATCAACTGATTGGTTCCATAAAAATATAACTAAGCAAAAAAACCTCCAAGAAAATCACGCCATGGTGAGTTTTCTTTGACTATCAGTCCTTCTGCCTTTGAGAGTTTATCCAAATTCTTTTGTCCCTTCAGCTATCCTAAAACGTCCCTACTGTTATTTCCATTTCAGGCAATTAGAGAATCCAGCCAGCAAGCCAATGCCTAATTGGCACCAGCACCAGTATTACCAGGTTTTACTGCATTTGGTCAAATCTTCATAAGCTGTTTTGCTTTCTCACAAAATTATAGATTCCTGGAGTTGGAAGGAATTTAAAGCCTGGTGCTTGAATGCTCTTAGTAACCAAGTTCCCACAACCTTGTAAGGTAGCGAAGTCCACATTTGAGTCACTGACTTCCAAAGGTCTTCTTTAGGTTTAGCTGAAATCTATCTTCTCCAATTTTCCAATCACTAATCTGAATCTTACCCCTTGGGGTCCATACAGAATATCTCCAGTTCCTTTCCCAGTTGACCACCATGGCCCAGTTTACCACTGTAATCTATCTGAGTCACCTCTGTGGATTAGACACCTCTACTGTCTACAACTATTTTCCATATGATGTAGTTTTAGGAACTGTCCCCTAAACCCACATGCTGAGTATGTAATGTTTCAGGGGACCCCCAAGTGAAGATGCTGCAGTGGCTGTTGGATGGATAATCTGACATTCAGGAGAAAGAACTAAGTTAATGGATATAGATTTGAGAATCATTAGCTTGTGTAGGGGGTGATTGAAACTTTGAGAGTAGATAAGCTCACCCAGGGAGGCTGTGAGGTGAAGAGAGAATGGATTGTTCAAGGATGGGTGGACAAGGAGGGAAGAACACATGAAGGACATGGAGAAAGAGTGGTTGGAGAGGCAGGGGAATGACCAGGGAGAGTGTTACTATAGAAACCCAGGGAGGAGAAAGTTTAAAGTAGGGGTAACAATGATGCCTAATGTAGCAGAGGCCCAGGCTTTTGGTAGTTGGGGGAGATGTCAGTTTCTTAGGAGAAGTGAGAGCTAGAAAACAGAGAATTGAGAATGGGAGGGGAGGAAGTAGAGTCAGGTGAGTGGAGATGACTTTTTGAGATGCTAGGCTGGGAGGGGAAGTGGAGATCTAAGGAAGGGGGAGTCTAGGGAAATCTATTTATCTTTAGAGTGGGAGAGACCTGAGCTTGTTTCAATGCTAATGGGAAGGGGCCGGGAGAGAGTGAGAGATAAGACTGGGGGGATATTAAAAGACATTAGGAGGGATTCTTCTTGGATAGGAATGGGCACCTCATTCACAGAGATGGAGGAAAGACAATGTGGTTGGGTTTCAAAGCAGATAAATCCGAATATAGGGGACTTGACATAGTAGGTATGGTCCTCTACTGATGATCAAAGGGAGCAATGGTAGAGTAGGGATCTGAGAGTAATTACCAAGGTTTGGAATATATTGCCCTGCTCCTAACAAAACGGTATGTCTCCTGCCTGGCTCTGAGTAGCACCACAGCTCCTGCTGCCCCTCCACCCCATCCACAAGATTGGATCCCTGTGGATCCCACTATTGGCTTGAATGGGACCCCAGTTTATTACCTTCAATCTTGAAGGCAAATATCTGATTAACTCCTTGGTGTCCAAACTCTTCTCTTGGATGAGAAAGAACCTGGAGGGTCAGGGACTCTTCCAAGTGCTTTAAGAGTATTAAATTATTTACTCCTCAAGCAACACTATGAGGTAAGCACTATTATTATCTCCATGAGGAAACTGAGGCACATTGAGGGCAAGTAACTTGCTTAAGGTCATTCAGCTGGGAAATGGATGAACAGCATTAGGGTTAGAATATCAGGTAGATGGTTCCACAGCCCAAGCTCTTAAGTTTCTTCAGTGAGAGAGAATGAAGATACCTTGCAGAGCAAAGGAGAGAAAGAATCTAAAGAGAGAAGGGTCTAAATAGTTTTGAGTCCCTGGTTCTAGTCCTTGAGGTCCAGGCTTTCCTGGTTGCTGTTTTCTTTAGACTTAATTCTTCAGCTATGCTTTTGATGCTGTGAGATACCCCAGTGTCATAATAAAAGGTGAAACTGGAGAGATTCAGCTGGAGGGGCTGAGTTGTTCCTGGGAGGCTAAGGCTTCACTTAGCCCTGATATCTGGGGATCTCTGATGGGGAGGGTATGGCATGGCCGCAGGGGATTGTGTAGGATTTCTGCTGCCTTGCTTGTGAGAGGAGATGGGGCTACGGAGGTTACTGAGTCAGACTGGGCAATGGAGTGTCAGTTGCATTAGTTTCCTCTGTCCTCAACTTGTCTTTCCTGGTCCCCCCATGCTTCATCCCTTTGAGCTCCTCACAGGTTCACCCACAGCCTGTCTAGCTGGGACACTCTGAGCATCCGTTCCTCCCAGCTTTACCTTCCTCCCTTCTCCAGCCTGGGACCCAGTGGCAATTGTTTCAGCTACATTCTCATCAACAACCCACTGCTTGCTTTCCCTATTCACCTGTCAGGTCATTTCCCAGCCCTGAAGGCATCCTACTATTTGTTTTCTCTGCTGGAGTTCAGCTACAGAAAATTCCACAACCAGGCTGACTGGTTCCAGAACAAATTTATGATTTCCAACTTCAGCTACATTCTCAATGTTGCTAAAAAATCTTTTTATTCCTCCCTCTGTCAGTACTTTTCAGATACCTCAAGCCAACAGCTCTGAGCTCTGGCCATGCTTCTTGAGCCCCCTCGCCCCTCATTCTCTGTAATCTCCATCTTCATGGCAGGGGGAAGGGGTGGGATGCATTTTGACTGAGTAGTTAGTGGGGGTGGTACAGGTTATGCCCAGAATATGAGAAGAAAGGAAATTAGAAGGTCCTCAAATCACACTATGGCACCTGTGCTTCATATCAGAGGTATGCAAAGTCACTGAAAAGAGACAAGTTGGATCCCAGGCCTGGATTATGATTTTAACCACATGTGTCCATTTACAAGTGCCTTGGTCAGCCATGGAAGCCCAGGGAAAAGGGAGTCTCAGAGGCAATCTCTAGGGGTTAACCATTTCAGTCCTTGAACAATTGTAATTGAAAACACACACACACTCTTTGAATCCCAGTGGGACTCTAATGAGAAGTGAAATATGGCAACCTTGAACTTTGTAATGCAGCAGCAGGGAGCAAAGAATCTTCAGGACTGGGGCTCTGACAGTTAGGAAGCAAGTTTGACAGCCCTGAGGCATTTGCTTTAGACAAAGGTCCATGATATAGTTGGCTCCCTAATTCATATCTCTAATGCTTGAACTTCAAACTTGTGTATGTAACTGTTTATGCAACATCTGCTCTTGAGTATTGAAAAGGTATCTGAAGTTCAAGATGACCAAAACTTAACTCCTTCCTCTGCCTGAAACCCACTTTATCTATAGTCATCTCCACCTCGGTTAATGTTTATGGAGCAGCTAAAATTGCTCATCAACATCTAATGAAGAAATCTTGGTGATCATGAACTGTTTTTTTTTCTTTTCTTCAGTTGTGTTTCCTATCAAAAACTTACCCTACTTTAGTTCTCTTGGGTGGTAGCTGGCTTTCAACCCTTCCTGAGCATCCCCAAAATTTGGTCTCTCATCCTGAATGAGAAGACTGGGCTGGGCTGGCCAGGACCTGAACATCTTAGGGAAGGAAGCTCAAGGGTCATCCTGGAAGTTTGAATTCTATTAAGGCAGGAAAGCAGAACAGTGATCAACCACAATGGGCTGGGTTCAAGTCCTGGCTTCACCACTTACTAGCTGTGAGACCAGGCAAGTTATTTGCCTTCTAGAAGATTCAGATTCTCATCAGTAAAGTGATTAATTTTAACAATATCAACCTAAGGGAGAGAAGTGTTGATTAAATTAGAATATATATAGTTACTGGTGCATAGTGAAAACTCAGTTAAGTACTGGTGGTTATTCTTAGGATTTCCTGAGCTAGAAATAAATGAAATATATAAGAGAGCCTCCCCCTGAAATTCATAAAGAGCAACACATAAAATACTCACTGAAGAGCTGAAATGGAAAAAAGATCATCTTCCCATAAATATTGGTATTTCACTTCATAGTTTTTGCATTATTTATCCCTTAATTCATCTATTAATCCAACACATACTTATTGAATGTTTACTATGGGGCACTGTTCTAAATGCTGGGGGAAAAAATCAGTGAACAAAACAGACAAAAATCCCTGTCTTTCTGGAGTTTACCTTCGAATTGGGGTCAGATATTAAAATAAATAAGTTATATTCCAGGTTGGAAGGGAGGCATGATTCATTTGAAGTTTTAAATAGGGTGATCAGGGAAGGCACATAGCACCATGTTCTGAGCTGGTGGAAGGTATAAAAATATCTTAAAATATAGTTCCAGCCCTCCCAATCTGGTTAAGGAAACCAGGCAGCATTCACATGTCAATTGGTGATGAAACAAACAAGGCATTATATAAATGGCTAATGGAGACAAGCAATGTTCTAGAAGCCTAGAGAGCTGGAGAGCAGGGGAGGGATGCAGCCCAAGGACTTGTTGGCAGGAGTGGTCTGGAAAAGTCTCATGAAAGAAGTGGAATTTAGCTGGGAAATAGTGAAGCAAGTTTTCCTTTCACCCTCTCAACCCTCCCATTAGTTGCTAGGAAGCAGCTTGTGTGCAATGCGTTGAAATGAAATGCTAATCTTGGCCTTTTCCAGGAAGATGCTGTAATGAGAAGACACTAACAGGAACAGAAAACCATCACAGTGGCTTCAGTGGATCCCCATGTGGCTGGTCAGAATCGGCTGGAGGGAGAACATAACATTTATGTTAAGGCCAGGCTTTGGACTCAGTAGGAACCAAACTCCTCTGTCCTGAAGTGGTTCCAAACCTTTGTAGCATGAGAAGCCAAGGGGGCCACAGGCTGCCCTGGGTTAACATCAGGAGCTGCCAGCAAAAGGGTTCTTCTGCATCTCTTTTCTAAGTCTTTGAGCTTGCACCTGTTCTCTATAGATGTGTCCAGGTCCCACTTATGGGTTTGTGTTAGAGGCCCCAACAAGTACAGACACAAGCCTTGGGGGTGGTAGGCAGGTGCAAAATGAGGCTTGAGAAGTGTGAGTTCCTGGTACCCACTTTAGATTGGATTGCGAAGGGAGAAAGAGGACAGGATGTGTGAGTCAGGACAGAGACTGGTTCTCTAAGGCCTAAGGAGAGTGTCAAATCTCCAAGGAGTCAAGTACATTAAATTCACCCCTGCTTGGTGAGGCAGACACTGAGTTGCTCTAATGAAGTAGACAGGGGAAAAAACAAATCAGACACTTGGATAATTGGGGTCTTAGATGAGCCATCAGAGTGGACTGAGGATGGAGGGAGGGAGAATTCTTGACCTCCTTCTCCCCATTCTCCGTGTAGAATTGCCATTGGAGTCTTTTTTTTTTTTTTTAAGGGGATAAAAGGCTTATTTTATTTTATTTTAACAACTTTATTGGAGTATAATTGCTTTACAATGGTGTGTTAGTTTCTGCTGTATAACAAAGTGAATCAGCTATACATATACATATATCCCCATATATGCGTCTCCCTCCCTTTTGCGTCTCCCTCCCACCCTCCCTATCCCACCCCTCTAGGTGGTCACAAAGCACTGAGCTGATCTCCCTGTGCTATGCGGCTGCTTCCCACTAGCTATCTATTTTACATTTGGTAGTGTATATATGTCCATGCCACTCTCTCACTTTGTCCCAGCTTACCCTTCCCCCTCCCCGTGTCCCCAAGTTCATTCTCTACATCTGTGTCTTTATTCCTGTCCTGCCCCTAGGTTCTTCAGAACCTTTTTTTTTTTTTTTTAGATTCCATATATATGTGTTAGCATACGGTATTTGTTTTTCTCTTTCTGACTTCACTCTGTATGACAGTCTGTAGATCCATCCACCTCACTACAAATAACTCAATTTCATTTCTTTATATAGCTGAGTAATATTCCATTGTATATATGTGCCACATCTTTATCCATTCACCCGATGATGGACATTTAGGTTGCTTCCATGTCCTGGCTATTGTAAATAGACCTGCAATGAACATTGTGGTACATGACTCTTTTTGAATTATGGTTTTCTCAGGGTGTATGCCCAGTAGTGGGATTGCTGGGTCATATGGTAGTTCTATTTTTAGTTTTTTAAGGAACCTCCATACTGTTCTCCATAGTGGCTGTATCAATTTACATTCCCACCAACAGTGCAAAAGGGTTCCCTTTTCTCCACACCCTCTCCAGCATTTATTGTTTGTAGATTTTTTGATGATGGCCATTCTGACTGGTGTGAGGTGATACCTCATTGAAGTTTTTTTTTTTTTATTACCCACTTCAGTGCTTATGTACCCATGCACGGATTCTTTTTTTTTTTTTTTTCACACACACACACTGTATTTTATTTTTACAAGAGATAAATAGACTGACATCAAGCATTGTACATGGATGACCACAACAAAAGCAACAATGATTGCAATTACCAAACATGAAACACACTCATACTATGTCATAATATTGACATTCAGTCCAGTAATCCTCCACTGTAACAGCTCCTTTACTTTGCAGTGAAAATTGATTTGTATATTCTTTGCCTCTGAGTCCTTGTGGGATTTTTATTTTTTTAAATTCAAACAGAAAGTCACAAAAATTATACTCATCCTCATCAGTTCACTCAGTCCCATGTAATTAATTTTTTTTTAATCTTGATCTTTTGTTAGCACTTTTATGAGTTCATCAATTTTTCATTAGAGTTCTGAAAATGCTTATTCATTCAGTTCAGCAGTACAGTCAGTTACCAGAAACCTGTACTTGTCAGAGTCTTTTCCATGAATTTCTTTTTTTTTTTTTTTTTTTTTTTACACCAAGCATTGTACATGGATGACCACAACAAAAGCAACAATGATTGCAATTACCAAACATGAAACACACTTATACTATGTCATAACATTGACATTCAGTCCAGTAATCCTCCACTGTAACAGCTCCTTTACTTTGCAGTGAAAATTGATTTGTATATTCTTTTCCTCTGAGTCCTTGTGGGATTTTTTTTTTTTTAATTCAGACAGAAAGTCACAAAAATTATACTCATCCTCATCAGTTCACTCAGTCCCATGTAATTAATTTCTTTTTTTTCATCTTGATCTTTTGTTAGCACTTTTATGAGTTCATCAGTTTTTCATTAGAGTTCTGAAAATGCTTATTCATTCAGTTCAGCAGTACAGTCAGTTACCAGAAACCTGTACTTGTCAGAGTCTTTTCCATGAATTTCTTGAAGATGAAACTCTTTTATAGGAACATATTTGCAAAATCATCAGAGTACACCCAGAACTGTCTGTAAATGACAAAAGACTTAAAAATGACCATGGTTAAAGATTTGATGAAAGTTCATAATAATGCAGTTGACAAGAAAATTAGTTATTTCTGAGATATACATTTTAAAGTAATAACTAGGATTATTACTTATAACATTATACCAGAACATATAAGATTTTTAGACGTTTCCTGTAATGTCTGAAACATTTATATTAACATATTTCCATACATATTTCCATACAAATACAAATATAAGATTTTTAGAAATTTCATGTAATGTCTGAAACATTTATATTAACATATTTCCATACATATTTCCATACAAATACAAGATTTTTAGAAATTTCATGTAATGTCTGAAACATTTATATTAACATATTTCCATACATATTTCCATACAAATACAAATATAAGATTTTTAGAAATTTCATGTACTGTCTGAAACATTTATATTAACATATTTCCATACATATTTCCATACAAATACAAATATAAGATTTTTAGAAATTTCATGTAATGTCTGAAACATTTATATTAACATATTTCCATACAAATAACCCAATGAAAGTTTAGTATTAGTTGTTTTGTTTGTTTTTTTATACTGCAGGTTCTTATTAGGCATCAGTTTTATACACATCAGTGTATACATGTCAATCCCAATCGCCCAATTCAGCACATCACCATCCCCACCTCATCGCAGTTTTCCCCCCTTGGTGTCCATATGTCCATTCTCTACATCTGTGTCTCAACTTCTGCCCTGCAAACTGGCTCATCTGTACCATTTTTCTAGGTTCCACATACATGCATTAACATACGATATTTGTTTTTCTCTTTCTGACTTACTTCACTCTGTATGACAGTCTCTAGATCCATCCACTTCTCAACAAATGACTCAATTTCGTTCCTTTTTATGGCTGAATAATATTCCATCGTATATATGTACCACAACTTCTTTATCCATTCGTCTGTTGATGGGCATTTAGGTTGCTTCCATGACCTGGCTATTGTAAATAGTGCTGCAATGAACATTCGGGTGCACGTGTCTTTTTGAATTACGGTTTTCTCTGGGTATATGCCCAGTAGTGGGATTGCTGGGTCATATGGTAATTCTATTTTTAGTTTTTTAAGGAACCTCCATATTGTTCTCCATAGTGGCTGTATCAATTTACATTCCCACCAACAGTGCAAGAGGGTTCCCTTTTCTCCACACCCTCTCCAGCATTTGTTGTTTGTAGATTTTCTGATGATGCCCATTCTAACAGGAGTGAGGTGATACCTCATTGTAGTTTTGATTTGCATTTCTCTAATAATTAGTGATGTTGAGCATCTTTTCATGTGCTTCGTGGCCGTCTGTATGTCTTCTTTGGAGAAATGTCTATTTAGGTCTTCTGCCCATTTTTGGATTGGGGTGTTTGTTTCTTTGATATTGAGCTGAATGAGCTGTTTATATATTTTGGAGATTAATCCTTTGTCCGTTGATTCATTTGCAAATATTTTCTCCCATTCTGAGGGTTGTCTTTTCGTCTTGTTTATGGTTTCCTTTGCTGTGCAAAAGCTTTGAAGTTTCATTAGGTCCCACTTGTTTATTTTTGTTTTTATTTCCATTACTCTAGGAGGTGGATCGAAAAAGATCTTGCTGTGATTTATGTCAAAGAGTGTTCTTCCTATGTTTTCCTCTAAGAGTTTTATAGTGTCCAGTCTTATATTTAGGTCTCTAATCCATTTTGAGTTTATTTTTGTGTATGGTGTTAGGGAGTATTCTAATTTCATTCTTTTACATGTGGCTGTCCAGTTTTCCCAGCACCACTTATTGAAGAGACTGTCTTTTCTCCATTGTATATCTTTGCCTCCTTTGTCATAGATTAGTTGATCATAGGTGCGTGGGTTAATCTCTGGGCTTTCTATCTTGTTCCATTGATCTATGTTTCTGTTTTTGTGCCAGTACCATATTGTCTTGATTACTGTAGCTTTGTAGTATAGTCTGAAGTCAGGGAGTCTGATTCCTCCAGCTCCATTTTTTTGCCTCAAGACTGCTTTGGCTATTCGGGGTCTTTTGTGTCTCCATACAAATTTTAAGATGATTTGTTCTAGCTCCGTAAAAAATGCCATTGGTAATTTGATAGGGATTGCATTGAATCTGTAGATTGCTTTGGGTAGTATACTCATTTTCACAATGTTGATTCTTCCAATCCAAGAACATGGTATATCTCTCCATCTGTTGGTATCATCTTTAATTTCTTTCATCAGTGTCTTATAGTTTTCTGCATACAGGTCTTTTGTCTCCCTAGGTAGGTTTATTCCTAGGTATTTTATTCTTTTTGTTGCAATGGTAAATGGGAGTGTTTCCATAATTTCTCTTTCAGATTTTTCATCATTAGTGTATAGGAATGCAAGAGATTTCTGTGCATTAATTTTGTAACCTGCAACTTTACCATATTCATTAATTAGCTCTAGCAGTTTTCTGGTGGCAGTTTTAGGATTCTCTATGTATAGTATCATGTCATCCGCAAACAGTGACAGTTTTACTTCTTCTTTTCCAATTTGTATTCCTTTTATTTCTTTTTCTTCTCTGATTGCCGTGGCTAGGACTTCCAGAACTATGTTGAATAATAGTGGTGAGAGTGGACATCCTTGTCTCGTTCCTGATCTTAGAGGAAATGCTTTCAGTTTTTCACCATTGAGAATGATGTTTGCTGTGGGTTTGTCATATATGGCCTTTATTATGTTGAGGTAGGTTCCCTCTATGCCCACTTTCTGGAGAGTTTTTATCATAAATGGGTGTTGAATTTTGTCAAAAGCTTTTTCTGCATCTATTGAGATGATCATATGGTTTTTATTCTTCAATTTGTTAATATGGTGTATCACATTGATTGATTTGCGTATATTGAAGAATCCTTGCATCCCTGGGATAAATCCCACTTGATCGTGGTGTATGATCCTTTTAATGTGTTGTTGGATTCTGTTTGCTAGTATTTTGTTGAGGATTTTTGCATCTATATTCATCAGTGATATTGGTCTGTAATTTTCTTTTTTTGTAGTGTCTTTGTCTGGTTTTGGTATCAGGGTGATGGTGGCCTCATAGAATGAGTTTGGGAGAGTTCCTTCCTCTACAATTTTTTGGAAGAGTTTGAGAAGGATGGGTGTTAGCTCTTCTCTAAATGTTTGATAGAATTCACCTGTGAAGCCATCTGGTCCTGGACTTTTGTTTGTTGGAAGATTTTTAATCACAGTTTCAATTTCATTACTTGTGATTGGTCTGTTGATATTTTCTGTTTCTTCCTGGTTCAGTCTTGGAAGGTTATACCTTTCTAAGAATTTGTCCATTTCTTCCAGGTTGTCCATTTTATTGGCATAAAGTTGCTTGTAGTAGTCTCTTAGGATGTTTTGTATTTCTGCGGTGTCTGTTGTAACTTCTCCTTTTTCATTTCTGATTTTATTGATTTGAGTCCTCTCCCTCTTTTTCTTGATGAGTCTGGCTAATGGCTTATCAATTTTGTTTATCTTCTCAAAGAACCAACTTTTAGTTTTATTGATCTTTGCTATTGTTTTCTTTGTTTCTATTTCATTTATTTCTGCTCTGATCTTTATGATTTCTTTCCTTCTGCTAACTTTGGGTTTTGTTTGTTCTTCTTTCTCTAGTTTCTTTAGGTGTAAAGTTAGATTGTTTACTTGAGATTTTTCTTGTTTCTTTAGGTAGGCTTGTATAGCTATAAACTTCCCTCTTAGAACCGCTTTTGCTGCATCCCATAGGTTTTGGGTCGTCGTGTTTTCATTGTCATTTGTCTCTAGGTATTTTTTTATTTCCTGTTTGATTTCTTCAGTGATCTCTTGGTTATTTAGTAACGTATTGTTTAGCCTCCATGTGTTTGTCTTTTTTACGTTTTTTTCCCTGTAATTCATTTCTAATCTCATAGCGTTGTGGTCAGAAAAGATGCTTGATATGATTTCAATTTTCTTAAATTTACTGAGGCTTGATTTGTGACCCAAGATGTGATCTATCCTGGAGAATGTTCCGTGTGCACTTGAGAAGAACGTGTAATCTGCCGTTTTTGGATGGAATGTCCTATATATATCAATTAAATCTATCTGGTCTATTGTGTCATTTAAAGCTTCTGTTTCCTTATTTATTTTCATTTTGGATGATCTGTCCATTGGTGTAAGTGAGGTGTTAACGTCCCCCACTATTATTGTGTTACTGTCGATTTCCTCTTTTATAGCTGTTAGCAGTTGCCTTATGTATTGAGGTGCTCCTATGTTGGGTGCATATATATTTATAATTGTTATATCTTCTTCTTGGATTGATCCCTGGATCATTATGTAGTGTCCTTCCTTGTCTCTTGTAACATTCTTTATTTTAAAGTCTATTTTATCTGATATGAGTATAGCTACTCCAGCTTTCTTTTGATTTCCATTTGCATGGAATATCTTTTTCCATCCCCTCACTTTCAGTCTGTATGTGTCCCTAGGTCTGAAGTGGGTCTCTTGTAGACAGCATATATATGGGTCTTGTTTTTGTATCCATTCAGCCAGTCTATGTCTTTTGGTTGGGGCATTTAATCCATTCACGTTTAAGGTAATTATTGATATGTATGTTCCTATGACCATTTTCTTAATTGTTTTGGGTTTGTTTTTGTAGGTCCTTTTCTTCTCTTGTGTTTCCCACTTAGAGAAGTTCCTTTAGCATTTGTTGTAGAGCTGGTTTGGTGGTGCTGAATTCTCTTAGCTTTTGCTTGTCTGTAAAGCTTTTGATTTCTCCATCAAATCTAAATGAGATCCTTGCTGGGTAGAGTAATCTTGGTTGTAGGTTCTTCCCTTTCATCACTTTAAGTATTTCATGCCACTCCCTTCTGACTTGCAGAGTTTCTGCTGAGAAATCAGCTGTTAACCTTATGGGGGTTCCCTTGTATGTTATTTGTCGTTTTTCCCTTGCTGCTTTCAATAATTTTTCTTTGTCTTTAATTTTTGCCACTTTGATTACTATGTGTCTCGGCGTGTTTCTCCTTGGGTTTATTCTGTATGGGACTCTCTGTGCTTCCTGGACTTGGGTGGCTATTTCCTTTCCCATGTTAGGGAAGTTTTCGATTATAATCTCTTCAAATATTTTCTCTGGTCCTTTCTCTCTCTCTTCTCCTTCTGGGACCCCTATAATGCGAATGTTGTTGCGTTTAATGTTGTCCCAGAGGTCTCTTAGGCTGTCTTCATTTCTTTTTATTCTTTTTTCTTTAGTCTGTTCCGCAGCAGTGAATTCCACCATTCTGTCTTCCAGGTCACTTATCCGTTCTTCTGCCTCAGTTATTCTGCTATTGATTCCTTCTAGTGTAGTTTTCATTTCAGTTATTGTATTGGTCATCTCTGTTTGTTTGTTCTTTAATTCTTCTAGGTCTTTGTTAATCATTTCTTGCATCTTCTCAATCTTTGCCTCCATTCTTATTCCGAGGTCCTGGATCATCTTCACTATCATTATTCTGAATTCTTTTTCTGGAAGGTTGCCTATCTCCACTTCATTTAGTTGTTTTTCTGGGGTTTTTTCTTGTTCCTTCATCTGGTACATAGCCCTCTGCCTTTTCATCTTCTCTGTCTTTCTGTAACTGTGGTTTTTGGTCCACAGGCTGCAGGATTGTAGTTTTTCTTGCTTCTGTTGTCTGCCCTCTGGTGGTTGAGGCTATCTAAGAGGCTTGATGGGAGGCTCTGGTGGTGGGTAGAGCTGACTGTTCTCCATGAATTTCTTGAAGATGAAACCCTTTTATAGGAACATATTTGCAAAAGCATCAGAGTACACCCAGAACTGTCTGTAAATGACAAAAGACTTAAAAATGACCACGGTTAAAGATTTGATGAAAGTTCATAATAATGCAGTTGACAAGAAAATTAGTTATTTCTGAGATATACATTTTAAAGTAATAACTAGGATTATGACTTATAATATTAGACCAGAACATATAAGATTTTTAGAAATTTCATGTAATGTCTGAAACATTTATATTAACATATTTCCATACAAATAACCCAATGAAAGTTTAGTATTTGTTGTTTTGTTTGTTTTTTTATACTGCAGGTTCTTATTAGTCATCAATTATATACACATCAATGTATACATGTCAATCCCAATCGCCCAATTCAGCACACCACCATCCCCACCCCACCGCAGTTTTCCCCCCTTGGTGTCCATATGTCTGTTCTCTACATCTGTGTCTCAACTTCTGCCCTGCAAACCGGCTCATCTGTACCATTTTTCTAGGTTCCACATACATGCGTTAATATACGATATTTGTTTTTCTCTTTCTGACTTACTTCACTCTGTATGACAGTCTCTAGATCCATCCACGTCTCAACAAATGACTCAATTTCGTTCCTTTTTATGGCTGAGTAATATTCCATTGTATATATGTACCACAACTTCTTTATCCATTCGTCTGTCGATGGGCATTTAGGTTGCTTCCATGACCTGGCTATTGTAAATAGTGCTGCAATGAACATTCGGGTGCATGTGTCTTTTTGAATTACGGTTTTCTCTGGGTATATGCCCAGTAGTGGGATTGCTGGGTCATATGGTAATTCTATTTTTAGTTTTTTAAGGAACCTCCATATTGTTCTCCATAGTGGCTGTATCAATTTACATTCCCACCAACAGTGCAGAAGGGTTCCCTTTTCTCCACACCCTCTCCAGCATTTATTGTTTGTAGATTTTTTGATGATGGCCATTCTGACTGGTGTGAGGTGATACCTCATTGAAGTTTTGATTTGCCTTTCTCTAATGATTGGTGATGTTGAGCATCCTTTCATGTGTTTGTTGGCAATCTGTATATCTTCTTTGGAGAAACGTCTATTTAGGTCTTCTTCCCATTTTTGGATTGGGTTGTTTGCTTTTTTGATATTGAGCTGCTTATAAATTTTGGAGATTAATCCTTTGTCAGTTGCTTCATTTGCAAATATTTTCTCCCATTCTGAGGGTTGTCTTTTCGTTTGTTTATGTTTTCCTTTGCTGTACAAAAGCTTTTAAGGGTCATTAGGTCCCATTTGTTTATCTTTGTTTTTATCTCCATTTCTTTGGAGGTAGATCAAAAAGGATCTTGCTGTGATATATGTCATAGAGTATTCTGCCTATGGTTTCCTCTAAGAGTTTTATAGTGTTTGGCCTTACATTTAGGTTTTTAATTCATTTTGAGTTTATTTTTGTGTATGGTGTTAGGGAGTGTTCTAATTTCATTCTTTGACATGTAGCTGTCCAGTTTTCCCAGCACCACTTACTGAAGAGGCTGTGTTTTCTCCATTGTATCTTTTTGCCTCCTTTATCAAAAATAAGGTGACCATAAGTGGGTGGGTTTATTTCTGAGCTTTCTATCCTGTTCCATTGATCGATATTTCGGTTTTTGTGCCTGTACCAGACTGTCTTGATTACTGTAGCTTTGTAGTATAGTCTGAAGTCCAGGAGCCTGATTCTTCTACCTCCGTTTTTCTTTCTCAAGATTGCTTTGGCTATTCAGGGTCTTTTCTGTTTCCATACAAATTGTGGCGTATTTTGTTCTAGTTCTGCGAAAAATGCCATTGGTAGTTTGATAGGGATTGCACTGAATCTGTAGATTGCTTTGGGTAGTAAAGTCATTTTCACAATGTTGATTCTTCCAATCCAAGAACATGGTATATCTCTCCATCTGTTTGTATCATCTTTAATGTCTTTCATCAGTGTCTTATAGTTTTCTGCATACAGGTCTTTTGTCTCTTTAGGTAGGTTTATTCCTAGGTATTTTATTCTTTTTGTTGCAATGGTAAATGGGACTGTTTCCTTAATTCCTCTGTCAGATTTTTCATCATTAATGTATAGGAATGCAAGAGATTTCTGTGCATTAATTTTGTACCCTGCTACTTTACCAAATTCATTGATTAGCTCTAGTAGTTTTCTGGTAGTATCTTTAGGATTCTCTATGTATAGTATCATGTCATCTGCAAACAGTGACTGTTTTACTTCTTCCTTTCTGATTTGTATTCCTTTTATTTCTTTTTCTTCTCTAATTGCTGTGGCTAACACTTCCAAAACTATGTTGAATAATAGTGGAGAGAGTGTACAACCTTGTCTTGTTCCTGATCTTAGAGGAAATGGTTTCAGTTTTTCACTATTGAGAACGATGTTGGCTGTGGGTTTGTCATATATGGCCTTTATTTTGTTGAGGTAAGTTCCCTCCATGCCTACTTTCTGCAGGGCTTTTATCATAAGTGGGTGTTGAATTTTGTTGAAAGCTTTTTCTGCATCTATTGAGGTGATCATATGGTTTTTATCCTTCAATTTGTTAATATGGTTTATGACATTGATTGTTTTGCGTATATTGAAGAATCCTTGCATCCCTGGGATAAACCCCGCTTGATCATGGTGTATGATCCTTTTAATGTGCTGTTGGATTCTGTTTGCTAGTATTTTGTTGAGAATTTTTGCATCTATGTTCATCAGTGATATTGGCCTGTAGTTTTCTTTCCTTGTGACATCTTTGTCTGGTTTTGGTATCAGGGTGATGGTGGCCTCATAGAATGAGTTTGGGAGTGTTCCTTCCTCTGCTATATTTTGGAAGAGTTTGAGAAGGATAGGTGTTAGCTCTTCTCTAAATGTTTGATAGAATTTGCCTGTGAAGCCATCTGGTCCTGGGGTTTTGTTTGTTGGAAGAGTTTTAATCACAGTCTCAATTTCAGTGCTTGTGATTTGTCTGTTTATATTTTCTAATTCTTCCTGGTTCAGTCTCAGAAGGTTGTGCATTTGTAAGAATCTGTCCATTTCTTCCAGGTTGTCCATTTTATTGGCATAGAGTTGCTTGTAGTAATCTCTCATGATCCTTTGTATTTCTGCAGTGTCAGCTGTTACTTCTCCTTTTTCATTTCTAATTCTATTGGTTTGAGTCTTCCCTCTTTTTTTCTTGATGAGTCTGGCTAATGGTTTATCAATTTTGTTTATCTTCTCAAAAAACCAGCTTTTAGTTGTTTTGATCTTTGCTATTGTTTCCTTCATTTCATTTTTGTTTATTTCTGATCTGATCTTTATGATTTCTTTCCTTTGTTAGCTTTACGTTTTTTTTGTTGTTGTTCTTCTTTCTCTAATTGCTTTAGGTGTAAGATTAGGTTGTTTACTTGAGATGTTTCTTGTTTCTTGAGGTAGGATTGTATTGCTATAAACTTCCTTCTTAGAACTGCTTTTGCTGCATCCCATAGGTTTTGGGTCGTCGTGTTTTCATTCTCATTTGTTTCTAAGTATTTTTTGATTTCCTCTTTGATTTCTTCGGTGAGCTCTTGGTTATTTAGTAGTGTATTGTTTAGCCTCCATGTGTCTGTATTTTTTACAGACTTTTTCCTGTAATTGATATCTGGTCTCATAGCGTTTTTGTCAGAAATATACTTGATACGATTTTAATTTTCTTAAATTTACCAAGGCTTGATTTGTGGCCCACGATATGATCTATCCTGGATAATGTTCCATGAGCACTTGAGAAGAAAGCGTATTCTCTTGTTTTTGGAAGGAATGTCCTATAAATATAAATTAAGTCCATCTTCTTTAATGTGTCATTTAAAGCTTGTGTTTCCTTATTTATTTTCATTTTGGATGATCTGTCCATTGGTGAAAGTGGGGGTGTTAAAGTCCCCTACTATGATTGTGTTACTGTCTATTTCCCCTTTTATGGCTGTTAGTATTTGCCTTATGTATTGAGGTGCTCCTATGTTGGGTGCATAAATATTTACAATTGTTATATCTTCTTCTTGGATTGATCCCTTGATCATTATGTAGTGTCCTTCTTCGTCTCTTGCAATAGTCTTTGTTTTAAAGTTGATTTTGTCTGCTATGAGAATTGCTACTGCAGCTTTCTTTTGATTTCCATTTGCATGGAATATCTTTTTCCATCCCCTCACTTTCAGTCTGTATGTGTCTGTAGGTCTGAAGTGGGTCTCTTGTAGACAGCATATATACAGGTCTTGTTTTTGTATCCATTCAGCCAATCTATGTCTTTTGGTTGGAGCATTTAATCCATTTACATTTAAGTAATTATCGATATGTATGTTCCTATTCCCATTTTCTTAATTGTTTTGGGTTTATTGTTGTAGGCCTTTTCCATCTCTTGTGTTTCCTGCATAGAGAAGTTCCTTTAGCATTTGTTGTAAAGCTGGTTTGGTGGTGCTGAACTCTCTGAGCTTTTGCTTGTCTGTAAACTTTTAATTTCTCCATCAAATCTGAATGAGATCCTTGCTCAGTAGAGTAATCTTGGTTGTAGATTTTTCTCTTTCATTACTTGAAATATGTCTTGCCACTCTCTTCTGTCTTGTAGAGTTTCTGGTGAAAGATCAGCTGTTAACCTTATGTGGATTCCCTTGTATTTTATTTGTTGTTTTTCCCTTGCTGCTTTTAATATTTTTTCTTTGTATTTAATTTTTGATAGTTTGATTAATATGTGTCTTGGCGTGTTTCTCCTTGGATTTATCCTGTGTGGGACTCTTTGCACTTCCTGGATGTGATTGACTATTTCTTTTCCCATATTAGGGAAGTTTTCAACTATAATCTCTTCAAATATTTTCTCAGTCCCTTTCTTTTTCTCTTCTTCTTCTGGGACCCCTATAATTCGAATGTTGGTGCATTTAATCTTGTCCCAGAGGTCTCTGAGACGGTCCTCAATTCTTTTCATTCTTTTTTCTTTATTCTGCTCTGGCAGTAGTTATTTCCACTATTTTATCTTCCAGGTCACTTATCCATTCTTCTGCCTCAGTTATTCTGCTATTGATTCCTTCTAAAGAATTTTAAATTTCATTTATTGTGTTGTTCATCATTGGTTGTTTGCTCTTTAGTTCTTCTAGGTCCTTGTTAAACGTTTCTTGTATTTTCTCCATTCCATTTCCAAGATTTTGGATCATCTTTACTATCATTACTCTGAATTCTTTTTCAGGCACACTGCCTATTTCCTCTTCATTTGTTTGGTCTGGTGGGTTTTTGCCTTGCTCCTTCATCTGCTCTGTATTTCTCTTTCTTCTCATTTTGCTTAGCTAACTGTGTTTGGGGTCTCCTTTTTGCAGGCTGGTGGTTCATAGTTCCTGTTGTTTTTGGTGTCTGCCCCCAGTGGGTAAGGTTGGTTCAGTGGGTTGTGTAGGCTTCGTGGTGGAGGGGACTGGTGCCTGTGTTCTTGTGGATGAGGCTGGATCTTGTCTTTTTGGTGGGCGGAACCGTGTCTGGTGGTGTGTTTTGGGGTGTCTGTGACCTTATTATGATTTTAGCAACCTCTCTGCTAATGGGTGGGGTTGTATTCCTGTCTTGCTAGTTGTTTAGCATAGGGTGTCCAGCACTGTAGCTTGGTGGTCTTTGAGTGGAACTGGGTCTTAACGTTGGGATGGAGATCTCTGGGAGAGCTTTTACTGTTTGATACTGCGTGGAGCTAGGAGGTCTCTGGTGGACCAGTGTCTTGAACTTGGCTCTTTCACCTCAGAGGCACAGGCCTGACAGCTGGCCAGAGCACGAAGACCCTGTCAGCCACACAGCTCAGAATGAAAGGGAGACAAAAGATGGAAAGAAAAAAAATTACTAAAATAAACAAGAAAAAATTATTAAAAATAAAATAAAATAATTAAAAAGTAATAAAAAAAGAAAGAAAGAAGAGAGCTACCAAGCCAAAAAGAAAGCCACCAATGATAACAAGCACTAAAAAAAATCCAAAAAAAAAAAAAAACCCAAAAAGAAAATGGATAGACAGAACCCTAGGGCAAATGGTAAAAGCAAAGCTATACAGACAAAATTGCACAGAGAAGCATACACATACCCATTCACAAAAAAGAGAAAAAGGAAAAAAAAATATATCTATATATATATTAAGAAAAAGGAAGAGAGCAACCAAATCAATAAACAAATCTACCAGTGATAATAAACTCTAAATACTAAACTAAGATAAACATAAAACCAGAAGCAAATTAGATGCAGAAAGCAAACCCCAAGTCTACAGTTGATTCCAAAGTCCACCGCCTGAATTTTGGTATGATTTGTTGTCTATTCAGTTATTCCAGAGATGTAGGGTACATCAAGTTGATTGTGGAGATTTAATCCGCTGCTCCTGAGGCTGCTGGGAGAAATTTCCCTTTCTCTTCTTTGTTCGCACAGCTCCTGCTGTTCAGCTTTGGATTTGGCCCTGCCTCTGTGTGTAGGTTGCCTGAGGCCACTGTACCCCTCCAAGACAGGACGGGGTTAAAGGAGAAGCTGATTAGGAGGCTCTGGCTCACTCAGGCCGAGGGGGTGGCAGGCTATGGAATGCAGGGGAGCCTACGGAGGCAGAGGCCAGTGTGACAATGCAACAGTCTGAGGCAAGCTGTGTGTTCTCCTAGGGAAGTTGTCCCTGGATCGCAGGACCCTGGCAGTGGTGGGCTGCACAGGCTCCCAGGAGAGGAGGTGTGGATAGTGACCCGTGCTTGCACACAGGCTTCTTGGTGGCTGCAGCAGCAGCCTTAGAATTTCATGCCTGTCTCTGGTGTCTGCGCTGATAGCCGTGGCTTGCAGCCATCTCTGGAGCTCATTTAGTTGGTGCTCTGAATCCCCTCTCCTCACGCACCCTGAAACAATGGTCTCTTGCCTCTTAGGCAGTTCCAGACTTTTTCCCGGACTCCATCCTGGCTAGCTGTACACACTAGCCCCCTTCAGGCTGTGTTCATGGAGTCAACTCCAGTCCTCTCCCTGAGATCTGACCTCCGAAGCCCGAGCCTCAGCTCCCAGCCCCCACCCGCCCTGGTGGGTGAGCAGACAAGCCTCTCAGCCTAGTGAGTGCTGTTTGGCACTGATCCCCTGTGCGGGAAGCTCTCCGCTTTGCCCTCTGCACCCCTGTTGCTGTGCTCTCCTCCATGGCTCTGAAGCTTCCCCCCCACCACACCCCGTCTCCACCAGTGAAGGGGCTTCCTAGTGTGTGGAAACTTTTCCTCCTTCACAGGTCTCTCCCAGAGGTGCAGGTCCCATCCCTATTCTTTTGTCTCTGTTTTTTCTCTTTTCTTTTGCCCTACCCAGGTACGTGGGGAGTTTCTTGCCTTTTGGGAAGTCTGAGGTCTTCTGTCAGCGTTCAGTAGGTGTTATGTAGGAGTTGTTCCACATGTAGCTGTATTTCAGATGTATTTGTGGGGAGGAAGGTGATCTCCACGTCTTACTCCTCTGCCATCTTGAAGGTCTCTCTGCCATTGTAGTCTTAACCTTTATTTTTTCATGGCCGTTTGACCTTCACCTTGAACCAATATCTAGTACAACTCATTTGCTGGGGGGCCCTTGTAAAATGTCGTGGTTAAAAACTTAAGCTTTAGGGCTTCCCTGGTGGCACAGTGGTTGAGAGTCTGCCTGCCGGTGCAGGGGACGTGGGTTCGAGCCCTGGTCTGGGAGGATCCCACATGCCGCAGAGCAACTGGGCCCGTGAGCCACAGCTACTGAGCCTGCGCGTCTGGAGCCTGTGCTCCTCAACGAGAGGCCACGATAGTGAGAGGCCCGCGCACCGCGGTGAAGAGTGGCCCCCGCTTGCCACAGCTGGAGAGAGCCCTCGCACGGAAACGAGGACCCAACACAGCCAAATGGATGAATAAATAAATAAATAAATAATAATTAAAGGTGCTAATAATTAAAAAAAAAAACAAAAAAAAAACCTTAAGCTTTAAAGAAAGACATGCCTGGGTTCTCATCCTGGCCCCCTCTATTACTAGCTCTGTAGCCTTGAGCAAGTCTCTCCATCTCTCTGAGCCTCAGTTTCCTTATCTGTAAAATGGGTATCATGATAGCACAAACTTCATGGGATCATTGTAAGGGTCAAATTAGATAATGAAAGTAGAGTATAGCACCTGGCATGTGGAAAATGCTCAACAAATGTTAGTTATTTTATTATTATTACTTACCCAATTGAGAATGAGGGAAAATGATTATTAAGGGACAAATATTATATAATGAGCTGACATAAGTGAATAAAAAGTATAACTTGTCTACTAATGTGGGCTGGATTCACACTTAACCAGACATCTCCAGCAATGCTCCCAAGTAGCAGAGCCCCAACTGCCTTTACAGTGGTCGCCAGGTTTGTCCCATCCCATCCTCTCTCCTTCTTCAAACCCAGCCCACAAGCCTTACCTTCATTCCTGAAGGTCAGGATTCTCTTCCCTTCAGTTCCTCCCAACACTGCAGATGTCCTTGTTCTTCTTTTTTTTTTTTTTTTTTAAATTTATTTATCCATTTATTTTGGCTGCTCCAGGTCTCAGTTGTGGCACACGGGATCCTCGTTGTGGCATGTGGGATCCTCAACCGCAGCACATAGGATCTTTAGTTGTGGCATGCGGACTTTTAGTTGTGGCATGCATGTGGGATCTAGTTCCCAGACCAGGGATCAAACCCAGGCCCCCTGCACTGGGAGCATGGAGTCTTACCCACTGGACCACCAAGGAAGTCCCTGGATTTCCTTGTTCTTTTATCCTTTGGTTCTTCAATTAGCTTCATTCAAATTATGATCATTTTCTCTTCATAACCACTCAGCCTAGACGAGCAAAGCTTGCAAATGTGTGGGTGAATTTAGTTTGAGGGTCAGGATGAAAGGAGAAGTACATTCATTCAGTTCAACCTTCAATCACAATGACATATTTTTTAACGAAAATTAAAATATCAATTAGGTGCCATTTTCTCTTTGTCAAAGACAAGGAAAGAATGACTATATACCTTGAGTAGGTGAGGAATATAAATTGATATAATCTTTCTGGAGAGTAATTTGGCAATGCGTATTGAAAGTATTAATATTTTCACATACTCTTGATCTTAGCAATTCCACTCCAAGGAATTTAATTGAGAATGAGAGCAAAGATTTACAAGCTTGTTCATTACAGCAATTGCTTAGATATAGTGAAAAAAATGCAAATGACCTAAATGTTCGAGAGTAGGGGATTAGCTAAGTTGAGACATCCTTGTACGAGATCACTCTGTAGTCATTATGGATAATGTTGTATAAATCTACTTATGGACAATGAAAGATGTTTGTCACATGTTATCATATTAAAAAGCAGATTAGAAAGCAACGTGTACAGTGTGTTATGATGACTACTTATATCTTTTTAAAGCTTCAAAAGACATATACCAATTAATATACTAGTATCTTCGGGTTTGAAAATTACAGAAAATTTTCTATTTTCTTTTTGCTTCCTTATATTTTCTGATTGACCTATGTTTTCTATATTTTCTGAATGAGTGTGAATGAGTGTCATATAATTATAAGCCATTATAATTTGCATAAAAATTACTGGCAACACATTTTAGGCTTTGGGGATTCAAAAGTGAGTAAAAGGAAGAAAACTCACATTTGATGAAAATGTTAAATGTGCCAGACACTGAACTAAGGCCTTTGCATAATTTATTTCATTTACTTTTCACCATAATTTCATGAGATATGATGGTCTTAGCTTATAACTGAGGTTCACAGAAAGTTAGAAACTAGCCCAAGATTATACATTTGTTGGGATTTGAAACAAGTCTGACTCCAAAGTACATATTGTTATATACACACATTTAAAAATTTTCCATGACACCATAGAAGCTTGAAGTCTGGAAGGGGCTTAGAAACCAAGTTCTAGGCAGACCCAGATCAGTGGCACAAGAGTGACACAACAGAGGGCCGTGAAGATGCAGAGAGAGGAGTCCTTCTGACTGCTATAATCAGGGAGGAAGATCTGGTGTGGACTTGATGTCAGATTTCAGTAATCAACAACTGGGGCAAGGCCTTTCCACAAGGCCAAAGCATATGGGTGCAATGGCAACGAGGGCCAGGTAGGAGCAGATGGAGAGTCTGGAGTAGACAAGGGGAGGCTTCTGGCACAAGCAGTACTGGTCTAATGTTGTCTGGATGAGGTTTGCTGACTCATATTTCATGGCTGATCCCTTTGTACCTCATTTATTTTCTAGCAGGGCAGCTTTTGTCTCATTGATTTTCACTCCTGGGTTTGTCTATTTGTTTGAAATCTCTTCATTTCCCTTTGATTAGCCTTTATGCCCATTGAGTACTTTGAGGGTTTCCACTTCACACTCATCAAAGAGCCAGATGAGGAGGGAAGACATCTTGTCTGCAGGGACCAGGTAGAGGTTCCTAGAGGGAGTGGCCAGTCATGGTCCCTGGTGTATCACTCCCTCTTTTCTACCACCTGGAAGCCCCCAGGACTGGGAGCACTAGATAGGAAGAAAAGGAGAGGAGCAGAAGGCAGAGGTAGAGACTGGGGAAAGGGGCTGGACTTTGGGGTCAGAATCCTAGGCTAGGCCTAGCAGGGCAAGTCTGGCATCTCACCTTTTCTACTACCAGGCGTTGGGTCAACTAGGGATTTATTTGGGTTATATTTTTAAATATGTCTTTGAAAAAATAAATGCAATTCATGATCCTGGATTGAATTCTGGATTGGAAAAAAGTTGTTACAAAGGACTGGGAAAATTTGAATTCAGACTATATATTTTATAATAGTTTGTTATCAGTGTTAAACTTTCCTATTTAAAAAATTGTATCGTGGTATATAAGCGAATGTCCTTGTTCTTAGAAGATAGATGCTGAAATATTAGGGGTTAAGGGGCATGATATCTGCAACCTACTCTCAAAGGGTTCAGAAAAAAAAATAATGATGTATACATGCATGTATATAGCTATCTATTCAGAAAGAAATAAAATAAATGAGGCAAAATATTAGCAATTGATGGATCTAGGTAAAAGTGTACGTAAGCACTCATTGTACTATTCTCACAACTTTTATGAAAGTCTGAATTTTTTTGAAATAAAAAGTTGAAAATTTCTCTAGGAGACTTCTCATCTGGCCAAGAGGGAATAACAGGTCCAGATTTACCCCCCTGACTGAAACAACAACAACAACAAAAGTAAAAAAACAAACAAAAGAAAAGTAAAAAATACGTGAAACAATGGTTTTCAGGACATGGACATCAGGCAATGAAGGATAGGGAGAATGTGAGAAACAAGTGAGGTCAGGCCTACAATTGTTCCAGCTCACTGCCTTGAAGGAGTTTCCAGGCTACAGCACAGGGAGGGGGACCCAAGTGGGGCCTGGCAAACTCTTTGAGTTGAAGAAACAGAGACCAAAGCGACTAGAGTTTGCAGAACAGAGTACTGGAGAGGAGAGAGCTGCAAAGAGAGAACTCTGGAGATCTGCAGAGGGTTCTTCTCAAGAATTCAGCTGAGTAGTGATCAGCATATGCATGTGAAGAAAATACCTGAGAGAATTACAAGTAACAGCATTTAGTGCTCATGCAGGGCAGGGAATGGTGCCCATTCCCAGCCAGATTGGGAATGATTCATAGAGAACTGAGTGGTGTACACAGAGCACTAGGTAGTGGACATGGAACGTCCTTGCTTCAGTCGTGGGGAGCAAGTTGTCTTAGACTGAGCACTTCGCAGGACTCCCCTAAAATATCACAACCCAAAAGGATAAAACTATTTCCAAATAAATGTATCCTGGAACTAAGCGCAAGAATATTTATAGGAATACAAAAATATCTAACAACCAACAAGGTGAAGCTTATAATGTCTAGTATCCAATCAAAAATTACCAAGTATGCAAAGAAACAGAAAACTATGACATATAAAAAACTGTGGCCCCATGCCTGTCAGCAAAGGCCAAGTAGGAAGAACCTAAACTTCTACCTTCATCTAGCTGCAGTGAGGAATCCCATCACTTCCCGGCAGGGGTGGTGTCCCCCATAATGACCCCTGCCATGATGTCTGTGAAGGCCATGTAGGGAGATTTAATTCTCATCGCCCCCACCCCCAACAGTAACAAGATGCCCCTCCCACACTGGAGTGTCAGTGAAGGCCAAGTGGGGAACATGGACTTCCTTCCCACCTGTCCATAATGAGGCAGCAACTCTCTTTCCCTGATGGCCTAGTGTCAGAAGCAGCCTGCTAAACAGAACGTTTAAATAAGATCTAGAGTCTTATAAGTCCCCAAATATCCAGGATATAATAGGAAATCACTCACCATGTCAAGAGACTAGGAAAATCTCAACTTGAATGAGAAATGACAATCAGCAGATGCCAACATCGAGATCTTGAAGAAGTTGTTATAAAAATTCTTCAATAAGTAGTTATAAACATGCGTAAAACAAATGAAAAATAGAATGTCTCAGCAAAGAAACAGAAGATATAAAAAAGAACCTGGGAATTCCCTGGCAGTCCAGTGGTTAAGACTCCAAGCTTCCACTGCAGGGGGCACAGGTTTGATCCCTGGTTGAGGAACTAAGATCCCATATGCCGCACGCCATGACCAAAGGAAAAAAAAAAAAAGATATTAAAAACAACCAAATGGAAAATTAGAACGGAAATAGATAGATTTTGGTTCAATAGAATAAAAATAATTCTAAGAAGAATTAAAAGTGCATTTCCAATATTGTGCATGTTTAAGAGAGCTTGCTAACTGTCTCTAGAAATGTGGGATTTATGAGCTATATAAAGAACCTAAATTTTAGGTCCCTTCAGGATGTGGCCTCTGGGGGTATCTGACCTCATTCTCATCTGTAGCACACTCCCCCCCTCTCCTCCTTCCTGCTTGTCCTGCCTTCTGAACACTTTCCTCAGGAAACCCTTCTCTCTCTCCTTGCTCCATGAGTCCTCCTCCCTGAAGGATGAAAGCTCCCTCTCTCAGGTGTTCTTTGTCCCTCAGTCAGCCTTTCTCTGAGTGTTATCCATGGACCTCCTGCATTGGAAGAGCTCCTGTTGACCCTGAAAGTTCTGGGCCCCATATCAGACCTGAGGAATCAGAATCTCTGGGGGAGGGACCCTGGAATCTGCCTTTTAGCAAGGTCTCTCCGTGTCCCTCTGCATCTGGGAGTTGGGAAGCTCTTGTTCTATGGCGACTGAAGTTGCTCAGAATGGCCTTTCAGAATCTTCATCTACTTTCCCTCCTTCCTCAAGTGGCGTAGAGGTGTTTGGTTTTCCATTGTCTTCCACTACAGATGTTCAGTATGTGATAGTTGGTTTCTAGAGTCTGCCACAAGACCTAATCACTAGAACCAGATATGACAGGAAAATGAGCTTGGACCTCTAAACAACCTTTGAAAAGTTAAAAAAAAAATCTTGGGAACAGAAGCCACAAATTGTCTGGGGCTACATGTGCAGTTATTGTTGAAATTACTGGAGCTGTTGAATATTCGGAAATCAAATCCCAGAAACAAATTGGCTGTGCCCCTCAGTCATAAAAATATCTGGCCCTGGGAGGTTCTGATGGGTAGGGACAAACAGGGACATGGGAAGAGAATGGGGGAGGTTCAGGACTGCATGAACTGAGTAGAAATGTTTGGCCAGCAGGCGAGGAGCAGCTGCTCCCTGGGAACTGGGCACTTGGGACTTGCAGAGGGAGAGACAAGGTCTCAGCTAGCTGACGTCATCGAAACCGCTCGCTGGAGGCGTGGGTGCAGTTCATTGGGAAGGCGAGTGGCCGTCTGTCACATGAAGGGTTTTGCTGATCTCTGACACTGGATATTCCCCCTTCCCCTGCTGCCAGGAACCAGGGGAGAGAGCTATCTGGGGCCTGAGACAGGGCCAGGAATGCCAGGCACAGTCAGGGAAGGAGCCAAAGAAGATGATCCTTGTATAAACCCTGGCGGCTTGGGGTGGAAAATAAAGCAAAGAGAAGGAATCAAGATGGTTAGGGTAGGAAGTGTGCACTCACTCACCCCATCTGTTGCTCTGCATCAGGCACCCTCCCTGTGCAAGGCCAGCAGCAGCTGCCCTGCCACTCTTGGGGGGCAGGCCAGGCAGAGTGGAGAGCCTCCTCTCTCAGTGTTAGACAGACCTGTGTTCAAGTCCCAATTCTGCTACTTTACTTACTAGTTGTGTGATGCTGGCAGACCCAAGTTCTTTCTCAGATTGCTTCTTTATCAGTAAAATGAGGATGACTAAAGTACCCGTATGTAGGGTTACTGCAGAACTTGAATGGAGGTCATGTGTGTAACATGCTTAGTTTAGTGTCTGCTCATGGCTGACATTTGATAAATGTTAGTTGTTATTATTACTATTACTAATCAGGAAAGAAAGATCTTCAATGAGATATTTGGCCCCAAATTATCAAATCTATCCTTAATCTCTTTCCCTATAGATTGGGATGGACCTGCTATCAAGAGTATAAAGAAATGTCATCTTGTTTCCTGACTCCTTTCAGTGAAAAGTGTTTCTTCTCTGAATTTCTTTTCTACAGAAAGGAAATTGAAAGAACTTTTAGAGAACTGACATGTTCAGTCTTGAGCTTCACAGAACTCTCCATCTGCAGGGAAGAAAGAGGAAGAAAGAAGTAATTTCAGTTCTGTGGGGGAGCATTTCAAAAGGGGAGTGTGAGGGGCTTGGGCTCAATTATTAATAAGTCATGAAGAAAAGTTTTGTTATGAAGAAGAAAAGGCTCTAAGTGTATTTCTCTCAATTTCCTTGAAATTTGGAGGTCTGGTTTTAGGAAGTTGCTAAAACTTGAAAAATTGCAGGTGCTGCATAGATTTTTGACAAAAGGTTGTAAAATGTGTACTCATCACATTTAGAAGAATTATAAAGGCAACAGCAATATTGTAAGAAGAGCCCTGGTCTTGGGGAGAGAACAGGTGAGTGTGCATTCTGGTCTACTTGCTGTATGACATAGGGTAAGTCACTAAACCACCCTGAGCCTCAGTTTATTCATCTATAAAATGGGGATGAGGACATCTACCTCCCAAGGCAATGGAAGGATTACATACAACTGTACTCAAGGTAACTGTAAAATGATGAACAAACAGGAAATTGTTTATCTGGGATTTTAAAAACCAAAATCTTCCAAGCAACAAAATGCTGAATATAGCAAAATCTAGTTCAGGTTTAAAAGACTAATATTTGAGTACTTACTGTATCTAAGCATAGTAGACCTCTTTCATTTAATTCTCATAAATAACCTGTGAGATAATGCTCTTGTATCCATTTTATAGATGATAAACCCAAGGCACAGAGAAGTGAAGCAACTCATCCCATATCCCCCAAATTAGCAAGTATCAAAGCCTGAATACACACATAGGTGCTTTGAGCTCAGAGCACATCCTCTTTTTTACACTGCATGCACTCATGTGCATTATCTCACCTAAAATGCACAACAGTCCCATGAGAACTGTATTATCACTTCCATTTAGTAGACGAGGAAAGTAAGGCATAGAGAGAATAAGTGACTTTCTCAAGGCCACAAAGTTAAAAAGTTTGAGTCATGATTTAAACCAGGCAGCTCAACCTCAGGGTCTATACTCTTTACCATCACTCTAATGGAATTGTTCTAAAATTATTTTTAAAATAATCATTCACTTTCAAAATCATGGTATTGGAATGCCTGAAGAAAGAGTCACTGTGGCACAGAATACAGGGTAATGAAGTAACCCACTGGGCTGTGAGTGACCCAGATGATGACCACTGGTATGTCACAGGGGCCACCCTGAGCAACTTAGGCAGAGGGCAGAGCCAACCGTGATGGAAATCACAGTGACATCATGGAGGTGGCACTGGTAACACACCAGCTCTGACCGTGTGGATCAATTACATGCTTTGGTGGTGAACATTTGTTTTATAGCACTAAACTGCATTTGTGCAAATATATATCATCAATCCCCTTCCAAATCCACAAAATGGAAAGACAAACCAAAGGGAAACCTCCAGAGGACCTGTGGAGGCTAGATCAAGTCTTTTGTCAATTGTTGTGCTTTTTGGAATTAACATATTTAAACGTCAGTAATTCCAGAAGTTCCAGTAATCTGGAATATACTCTATCCTGTCCTGAAATCCTCCTTCCAGTCACGGGTCACCCAACTACAGTGCGCTCAGTTTCTCCTTTCACCTGAAGGTGACAGCACGAGCACCGATCGCTGTCTGGTGAGGACGCTCTCGGGGCTGTTGAGTCCATGAGAGAGAAAATTGGGAATAGAAGATGAGAACCGGGTTAGATACAGAAATAAGACCCATGAACTCCGACTTCGGATAAAACATGTCATTCATTCAAACCCCTCCAGTCTAGCTGAACTTGAAGCTCCCCATGAGCAGGCCTTGTGGGCCCAGTGTGGGGCGGTCCCCTGAGCAATATCCTGCATGGATATCAGTCCCTTCGCGGCCAAACTGCAGCGCCAGGGACGGCCACTCGCATTTCCTAAGACCTGACAGAAATGCATCCTCTGCCACCGCGGATGGGGCGGGTCAGCAGACCTCCCACGTGCTCTACCCCCCAGGGCACGGGCGAGGCCTGCAGCTCCGCACGTCCGAGGGCTGGGCGGCTGCGGGCTCCACCGCGCTGCCTTCCCGCTTACTGCAGGAACCCGCAGAAGCGGAGGGATTGGTCCTCGCTCAGCAGTCTCGGGACAGGAGGCTTTTCCCTTTAGACCAGACCAGTTATTTTGTCCCCCACTTTTCCTGGCAGGGACTCATCCTCCGTCTCTTTCTATGCCTTCTCTCCTCCCCTCAAATGAATGCTAATCACATTCACACCCAAAAGACTGGAGATTAAATGTGGCCTTCCTCAGGAATACTTATATTTGTAAGGAAGGAACTGGATACATACAACTGCATGATATATAATGGTGTCATTTCAGGCGTGTGGACAGGCTTTTGGGGGAGATCTTTTAGGGCAGTAGTTTTCTTTCTAGGATTCCTCACGTTGCATCTCCTAACTCAAAATCGGCTCAAGCTTTCCTTATGGCCATATGTATGTGGCCGAGAGGCAAGTCTGACTTCCTGGCAAACCTTCTCTTTGATGAAGTATGGGTGACCTTATTCATCTGAATAGCAACTTAGAGCTTCAAAATAGAAAAGACACAAAACTAAGAAACTTCCTTAATCAAAGCTGACTCTCCAGAAATTGCAGTTGCTTTTATTCAACTACAGGTTTGGGAGATACACATTACTCACATGGACTTCTGACAGGTAAATGTTAATCTCTGGTGTTTATAGTTATGATAATTATGTGATAATTCTATGAACAGTGTAGCTGGCATCCATTGTCATCTACTGATATAGTCCAGTGCAAAGAATCATTAACTTAGTAGGTAGCACATTCTAATTAGCTTATCTTCCCCTTCCCCCCATGAAAGCAGGTATAATAATTATTCTGCTGTAAAATTACTCCTCCTTCTACTTTCCCTACCTAAATTCGTCTGCCTTTTAGTGAGTTCAACCTTCTAGTGAAGATTTCTTTGTCCCTCGCCTCCTCACCTTCTAACTCCTCCAAAAACTCCTCCCTAGCATGACCACCCAGGAAACTGTCTGTCTGGATTATGCATTATGAAATTTGATTATAGTTGATTAAGCACATTGTTGAATATTGCCCCGACTCGTTCTCAGTTTTCCTTCTGAAAGCATTATCTTCTGAAGTAGGCTGTAAATTTTGAGAGGGCAAGAACCATATTCATTAATCCTAGTCTTAATAAGATGTATTAATAAGATTAATAGGATGCTTAAAAAATATTTGTTTAATAGACAGGTATCAAGATGAGACTTTAATGTTGAGAAACAGGAACTATCATCCACTTAATCTTTTGATTAAAATTTCCTGAGTTTCAGCTCTGTGCCAGACTCTGTGCTGGGTTGTGTAGAGGGTATTAAATATTAGGAAGACATGGTCCTGTCTTGATTTGTAGGAAGACGAAGCATTCACAGAGCTCACCAGAAGGCAGTGTAAATGCCTTAGAAGTGTTGGAAGCAAAGTCGAGAGGGGCAAGGAGAGAGATTTTGTGGCTGGTGGTTGAGGAAAAGTTCAGAGAAAGAGCATCTGAGCAGGGCCTTTGAGTATAGGATTTCAGAAGATGAAGATGGTGGGTAAAAGCTGCAGGCAGAAGGAACATTATGAGCAAAAGTAGGGGGATGGGAAATAAATCCTAAAACTTGCATGGGGAAACCAAGAGATTCAGTTTGATTGTAGTGATGTCATAATAGTAACAATATCTGACATTTATTTATGCCTGATTTTATGCTTTATGTATTTTATCTCATCCTATCCTCCCAACAACACATGAGGTAGGTACTGCTAATACTCTCATTTTATGGATGGGAAAGCAGAGGCTCAGATAATTTACCCAAGGCCAAAGTACTACTAGGTTGGGCTCTGACTCTGGAGCCATACTATTCCCCCTCCAAGATGTATGTGGGAGGAAGTGAGAAATAAGATTGGGGATGTTATTTGGCAGGTCATATTAAATTGGGCCTTAAATGTCAAAACTCAATTTGGTAAGTAATGTGGAGCTGCTGAAGATTATTGAACAGGTAAGCCACCCAATTAAAGCCAACCTTTAGGAAGATTAATATGGTGGTTGGAGGTGAGAGGGATTGGAGAGAACAGACACGGAAGAAGAAAAACCAAATAGGGGGGTGAATGCAAGTGGGGGATGAAAATTCAAACATTGAGTGGAGCAGTGGGAATGGGACATAAGTAATTGTTGTGGGAGACATTTCAGAAGTAGATATCTGTAGGGCTTGGTCACTTGGTGAAGTGGAGAGTGAAGGAAAGAGTGGACAGTGACTCCAAGGCATCAAGCTGAATCCTGAGGAGGTGGCAGCAACATGGGCAAGCACAAGGAGGCAAGAAGAGCTAGTTAAAGATGGCTCCCTTAGGTTGGTCAATGGAGTTGGTGAGACTATACTGGACTATATTTTGGTGGTCATGCACAATAGACAGGGGAGATGCTGGTCTGGAACACTGGAATGAGGTTAGGGCTGAGGGTATAGATTTGGGAATCCTTCACAGTAAAGCCAAGAAAGAGCCCACTCATGGAGAGAGAGGAAAGAGAGGAAAAGAGGGGGACAAGAGGGTACCTAGATAGAACCTTTGGGAGAAACTGGAGGAAAACAAGTCACAGAAGTAGGGCATCAGTGAGAAGGGAGACTGGGGGGACATTACAAAAGCCAATGGAGGAAATTTTCAAGGCAGAAGGATGGTCAATAGTGTCATGTACTGTGGAAAATCAAAGAGAAAGAGAGTCCTCTGCCAAAGAGAGTGCTTTGGCAACTAAATGGGTCACTGTCTCTAACACTAGAGAATGAGATAAATACATTATGTATGGCACATGCATATGGTGGAATATTCTGTGGACATGAAAAAACCCAGGTTTTCTAAGAATATTAAAGGATTTGGCAAAGTGCTTATAATATAATGTTAAACAATAAATAAATAAATAAAATAAGATTGAGAGAAAGGCCACAAACTATATATAACATGATCCTAAATTCATTTAGTCTTTATACCTTTTTTACATGAATAGAATATTAACATATACTGGAGTGTTTTCCTATGTTTTCTGCCAGGCTCTTCTGCTCTTGTTGAGCTAAGCAGGGTTGTAGGCAGAGCTGAGAATTGGAAGGAGTTCAAAAGACTGGATTGCTTGATATTGGAAAGGGCTTGGAGCTACTTGCATGAAGGATCAGTGAAGATCAGGAAGAGGGCAGGAAGAGGCAAGAGTGAAAGGGTGGTGAAGAAGGCAGATGAGCCCAGGTAGGGCAAAGAGCTTGAGAGTGAGTCAGAGAAGAGAGACATGGCTTGAGTTAGTGAGACTTGGAGGAGACATAGAGGTCTTCAGATTTTTGTGCTGATGTTTGCCATGTCTCAAACAATGTGATTCCTTGTGTAGTTTATTTGAAAAACTGAAGCAAAAATTGAAATTCATTCTTTTTGCCAGTTGATGATATTTTAATTTATTTTTTATTAACATCTTTATTGGAGTATAATTGCTATAATTTTTTTTTTTTAAAGTTTTTGGCTGCACCCCACGGCATGTGGGATCTTAGTTCCCCGACCAGGGATTGAACCTGTGCCTCCTGCATTGGAAGGCAGAGTCTTAACCACTGGACCTCCGGGAAAGTCCCGAAATTCATTTTTAATGACTTTTTGGATGTTGTATAGATTAATCTTCTTTTCTAAAAAAAGCATTTAATGATGGAAAATTTCCAAACATTCACAAAAGTAGAGAAAATACTTTAATGAACCTGATTCACCCATCACTCAGCTTCAACAATTATTAGTACATGGCCAATCTGTTTCGCCTGTACCCCCACATGCTCCTCCCACTCCATTACTTTGAAGCAGTCATATCATCTATAAATATTTCAACAGGTATCTCTAAAATACATGTTCTTCAAACATAAACAAAAACATTATCATACTTAGAAACCACCAATAATTCCTTAGATTACCAAATATTCAGAGTTCACAGTTTCTCAATTGTCTTATAATAATTTTTTAAAGTTTATTTACATTGGGATCCATAGTTCACACGTTGCAATTACTTACTCTAGCTCATAAATCTTTTTTAAACTACAGGTTCCTCCTTCACTTCTATTGTTCTTTGAATTTTTTTTTCTTGAAGAAATCTACAGTATGGATTTTGCTGATGATCTCTCCATGGTGGTATCATTTACTGTGTCCTTCTGTCCCTTGTATATCATGTAAATTAATAGTTTTATCTGGGTGGGTTTATTTTCTTCTTTATATCTTTCCACATTTTTCCAAGTTCTCTACTCATCACTCCTTACTTTTATATTCAGAACTTAGGAAGTTAAAAAAATGTTCTTTAAGGTGGCTTTAGTAAAAAGCTTTCTTAAAAGGATGGAATTAGATGTTGGTGAAACAATGGTGAAATTTTAATTAAAGTCTGTTGTTTGTTAATTACATCAACACTAATTTCTTGGTTTTGATAAGTGTACTATGTTTATATAAAATGTTAACATTTGGGGCTTCCCTGGTGGCGCAGTGGTTGAGAATCTGCCTGCCAATGCAGGGGACAAGGGTTCGAGCCCTGGGGGGGAGGATCCCACATGCCGGGGAGCAACTAGGCCCGTGAGCCACAATTACTGAGCTTGCGCGTCTGGAGCCTGTGCTCCACAACAAGAGAGGTCGCGATAGTGAGAGGCCCGGGCACCGTGATGAAGAGTGGCCCCCACTTGCCGCAACTAGAGAAAGCCCTCGCACAGAAACGAAGACCCAACACAGCCATAAATTAAAAAAAAAAAAAAAAAAAAAAAGTTAACATTTGGAGAAGATGGGTAAAGGGTGTATGGAAACATTTTTCACAATTTTTGCAACTTTTTCTTAAACCTGAATTTCTTTCAAAATAACAAAGTTAAAACATCGAAAGAGGCGTTTTCAGTAGAGTAATAGAAATTGAAGCTAGATTATAGGGAGTTAAATAAATGGAAGAAAGGAAAGAGCTCATTGGCAACATCTGGCCATTAAAAAATGTAAAGAAATTAGGAAGTAGCTCAAGGGAGTAGCAAGATTATGAAACAAAATGTTAAAATTTTGTTTTTCAGGCTTGAGGAGACCTGAGCTTGCAGGCAAGAAAGCCTGAAGGGTTTGAAGACACAAAAAGTAAATAAGATCATTTGTATTTGTCTAACTTTTCTGTAATAAAAGTATTTTTTAATAAATCAGATAATTGATGTTAAAATGAGGGATAGGATCTAGAGCAGAGAAGGGTTTGCCTGGACAAGGAAATAAAATCATCTCTTCCTCTGAAATAGGAGAAATCTAGGAGAAGATGGTTGTGTACAGAGAGAAATTCTAGGAGAGAAACAGAATTGAGATAGCATATACCTGAAGATTTTTACTTCACAGGAGAATGAAAATGACATTCTCAGATGAAAGTGAGAGACATGGGGATAAACTGGAGACTTGTGGAACCTAGAAAATTCTTTGCAAGGGCTGAGAAAGAAGCAACAGGAAGTCAATTTCAGGTGGATAACTGTGAAAGTAGGGAGGACGCAGATGTGGTTGGGGACTGGTAATACTTAGCAGATCCTGTGGAATAGTTGTGATACTTTCTCTAGCAAAACTTGGCAGCTCTAGAGTGAGCAGGTGGCCAGTGACCTAGAGTATGGGTTGGTGTTGGGAGCATTGGCAGGTAAAAGGGCCGTGGGGGCCAACGATGTTATCAAGAGCAGCACTGAATGGCTGGAGGCCAAGATCTCTGTGTTAGACTTGCCTGTCCCTGGTCATCATGCCACTGACCTTGATATATAGAGTTCTTGGAAATTCTTCATCTAGCCAAGGGGGATAGTTATTTCAGGAAAGGCCAAGTCATAAAATTACAGAGCCAGGGTTTATCTTTTTTTGTAGGTTGTTCCACCTTTGCATCTCTGTTCTTTCTGGATGAGCCACCAGTGAGTGTTAATGGCTCCACAAAGATGAGTCTCCCATCTCCTCTGTGGCTTTACCCACTGTCTGAGATTCTTGGCACTGATTACTTCCTCAGGTGGGGAGAATGGGCATTTCTGCCCAGCAATTTTCAGTCACTAAGGTTGGTTCTTTGACTTTTCAGGTGGGTTCTGGGAAAACTGACCAATGACCCAGAAAAGCCACCCCTACTCACTCCTCAGGTAGAAGAGCATTCTACACATGCGACCACTGCTTCTAGTCCTCTCAGGAGGTGGCTTTGGGGAATCATTCCTCATGAAAAAGTGAAGAAGTAACTTGAATTCAGGAACATGGTTCCAAAAAGGTGGTGTATTTTACTTTGCTAGAGTTGCCATAACCAAGTACAACAAGTTGGGTGACTTAAACAGAAATTTATTGTCTCACAGTTTTGGAGGCTAAAAGCCCAAGATCAAGGTTTTGATAGGATTGGTTCCTTCCAAGGGCTGTGAGGGAAGAATCTGTTCTAGGCCTCTCTCCGTGGTCTGTCGATGGCCATCTTTTCCCTATTTCTCTTCACACCGTCTTCCCTATATGTGTGTCTGTGCCAGTGACCAAATTTCCCCTTTTTATAAAGACACCAGTCACATCAGATTAGGGCCGATCCTAATAACCTTGTCCTAACTTAACTAATTACATCTGCAATGACGCTATTCCAAATGAGGTCACATTCTGAGGTACCAGGGGTTAGGACATCAACTTGTGAATTGGGTGGGGGGCACAATTCAAACCATAATAGATGGATTGGAACACTCCCTTTTCTCTCTCTCTCTAGCCACCTCCCTCCTGTAGGCCCTCATGACCCACTGCCTGGGGTACTGAAATTGTTTCCCATGATTCCTTGTCTCCTGTCCCTCAACTCCAGCCCACCTTGCATATGGTTGTCAAGTTCATATTTCTAGAATTCTCACTTTTATCATGATTCCTGATTAGAGACCATCCATGGTCCATTGCCTAAGAAAGTGGTTCCAAAACTTTACAGTTTGGCAGAGTCATGTGGCAAGTTTAAAGAAATATAAGTTCTTGGGCTCGACTCTCTAACATTCTGATTTATAAGATATGGCATTATTTAAAGATCTCCAGATAATTTTAATCATCAGATTAACTGATTTAGAGGACAGATTCAAATTCTTCACAATCTGACTGAAGTTTACTCTCCAACTTCACAATCCTCTAGAATCCTCTGTCTATTTACCGGGCTCCAAAATTGCTCACAATCCTGCCCTAATATATCTTCATGCTGTACCACCTGAGGAGGTTCTCCCTCCCAGCCTACTTCTCCAACCTGCTCTAGTCCTTCTCAAGTCCCACCTTTTCTTTAATGTCTCCCTATGACTCTTACTGTTACCTCCCCTTTCTTGACCTCCTATATCTTCTTGTCTGTGTTACTCACTAGGCAGAGAGCTCTACCATGTGAAGGTTCATAGATCACAGAAGGCCAGGGCTGAGAGGGCCCTAGAGAACACATGTCTTAAAGGTCCTCAGAGTTCAGAGGAAGAAATGGAGACCCCTACTATGATATGCTCAGGGACACACAGTGGTAGAAACAGGAAATGTTTCAGGGAGTGACTCCAAACAAGAGGACGGAATAAAACCCTTAGACTTCATATTCTTTTCCCTACTACACACAACCAGGCAATTATTGACTCTGATAGGGAACTGGAGCAAATATATTCTCTGCAGAGACTGAGGCAAAGAAGTTCTGGAGTCGAGAACTTAGGGCACGGCAGAGGGCAGAGCAGAATACCATACTGAGAAGAGTCCCACTGAGTGAGAATCCGCATACTCAGCAGGATCCCCCATCAACAGAAATACCTAAAACAAAAAACTGAATCATTTCTTTTTTTAAAAACATCTTTATTGAAGTATAATAGCTTTACAATTGTGTGTTAGTTTCTGCTTTATAACAAAGTGAATCAGTTATACATATACATATGTTCCCATATCTCTTCCCTGTTGCATCTCCCTCCTTCCCACCTTCCCTATCCCACCGCTCTAGGTGGTCACAAAGCACTGAGCTGATCTCCCTGTGCTATGCGGCTGCTTCCCACTAGCTATCTATTTTACGTTTGGAAGTGTATATATGTCCATGCCACTCTCTCACTTTCTCCCAGCTTATCCTTCCCCCTCCCCGTATCCTCAAGTCCATTCTCTAGTAGGTCTGCATCTTGATTCACGTCTTGCCCCTAGGTTCTTCTGACCATTTTTTTTCTTTTTTCTTTTAGATTCCATATATATGTGTTAGCGTATGGTATTTGTTTTTCTCTTTCTGACTTACTTCAGTCTCTATGACAGTCTCTAGGTCCATCCACCTCACTACAAATAACTCAGTTTCATTCCTTTTTATGGCTGAGTAATATTCCATTGTATATATGTGCCACATCTTCTTTATCCATTCATCTGTTGATGGACACTTAGGTTGATTCCATGTCCTGGCTATTGTAAATATAACTGCAGTGAATATTTTGGTACATGACTCTTTTTGAATTATTGTTTTCTCAGGGTATATGCCCAGTAGTGGGATTGCTGGGTTGTATGGTAGTTCTCTTTTTGGTTTTTTAAGGAACCTCCATACTGTTCTCCAGAGTGGCTGTATCAATTTACATTCCCACCAACAGTGCAAGAGGGTTCCCTTTTCTCCACACCCTCTCTAGCATTTATTGTTTGTAGATTTTTTGATGATGGCCATTCTGACCAGTGTGAGATGATATCTCATTGTAGCTTTGATTTGCATTTCTCTAATGATTAATGATGTTGAGCATTCTTTCATGTGTCTGTTGGCAATCTGTATATCTTCTTTGGAGAAATGTCTGTTTAGGTCTTCTGCCGATTTTTGGATTGGGTTGTTTGTTTTTTGATATTGAGCTGCATGAGTTGCTTTTATGTTTTGGAGATTAATCCTTTGTCAGTTGCTTCATTTGCAAATATTTTCTCCCATTCTGAGGGTTGTCTTTTCATCTTGTTCATGGTTTCCTTTGCTGTGCAAAAGCTTTTAAGTTTCATTAGGTCCCATTTGTTTATTTTTGTTTTTATTTCCATTTCTCTAGCAGGTGGGTCAGAAAGGACCTTGCTGTGATTTATGTCATAGAGTGTTCTGCCTATGTTTTCCTCTAAGAGTTTGATGGTGTCTGGCCTTACATTTAGGTCTTTAATCCATTTTGAGTTTATTTTTGTGTATGGTGTTAGGGAGTGTTCTAATTTCATTCTTTGACATGTAGCTTTCCAGTTTTCCCAGCACCATTTACTAAAGAGGCTGTCTTTTCTCCACTGTATATGCTTGCCTCCTTTATCAAAGATAAGGTGACCATATGTGCGTGAGTTTATCTCTGGGCTTTCTAGCCTGTTCCATTGATCTATGTTTCTGTTTTTGTGCCAGTACCATACTGTCTCTCTTTTTTTTAAAATTTTATTTATTTTATCTTATTTTATTTATTTATTTATTTTTTGGCTGTGTTGGGTCTTCGTTTCTGTGCGTGGGCTTTCTCTAGTTGTGGCGAGCGGGGGCCACTCTTCATCGTGGTGTGCGGGCCTCTCACTGTTGCAGCCTCTTGTTGCAGAGCACAAGCTCCAGACGCGCAGGCTCAGTAGTTGTGGCTCACGGGCCTAGTTGCTCAGCGGCATGTGGGATCTTCCCAGACCAGGGCTCGAACCCATGTCCCCTGCATTGGCAGGCAGATTCTCAACCACTGCATGACCAGGGAAGCCCCATACTATCTTGATTACTGTAGCTTTGTAGTATAGTCTGAAGTCAGGGAGCCTGATTCCTCCAGCTCCATTTTTCATTCTCAAGATTGCTTTGGCTAGTCGGGGTCTTTTCTGTTTCCATACAAATTGTGAAACTTTTTGTTCTAGTTCTGTGAAAAATGCCAGTGGTAGTTTGATAGGGATTGCATTGAATCTGTAGATTGCTTTGGGTAGTAGAGTCATTTTCACAATGTTGATTCTTCCAATCCAAGAACATGGTATATCTCTCCATCTATTTGTATCATCTTTAATTTCTTTCATCAGTGTCTTATAATTTTCTGCATACAAGTCTTTTGTCTCCTTAGGTAGGTTTATTCCTAGATATTTTATTCTTTTTGTTGCAATGGTAAACGGGAGTGCTTTCTTAATTTCACTTTCAGATGTTTCATCATTAATTTATAGGAATGCAAGAGATTTCTGTGCATTAATTTTGTATCCTGCTACTTTACCAAATTCATTGACTAGCTCTAGTAGTTTTCTGGTAACATGTTTAGGATTCTCTATGTATAGTATCATGTCATCTGCAAACAGTGACAGCTTTACTTCCTCTTTTCCGATTTGGATTCCTTTTATTTCTTTTTCTTCTCTGATTGCTGTGGCTAACACTTCCAAAACTATGTTGAATAATAGTGGTGAGAGTGGGCAACCTTGTCTTGTTCCTGATCTTAGTGGAAATGGTTTCAGTTTTTCACCATTGAGGACAATGTTGGCTGTGTGTTAGTCATATATGGCCTTTATTATGTTGAGGAAAGTTCCCTCTATGCCTACTTTCTGCAGGGCTTTTTTCATAAATGGGTGTTGAATTTTGTCGAAAGCTCTCACTGCATCTATTGAGATGATCATATGGTTTTTCTCCTTCAATTTGTTAATATGATGTTTCACGTTGATTGATTTGCGTATATTGAAGAATCCTTGCATTCCTGGAATAAACCCCACTTGATCATGGTGTATGATCCTTTTAATGTGCTGTTGGATTCTGTTTGCTAGTATTTTGTTGAGGATTTTTGCATCTATGTTCATCAGTGATATTGGCCTGTAGTTTTCTTTCTTTGTGACATCTTTGTCTGGTTTTGGTATCAAGGTGATGGTGGCCTCGTACAATGAGTTGGAGTGTGTTCCTTCCTCTGCAGTATTTTGGAAGAGTTTCAGATGGATAGTTGTTAGCTCTTCTCTAAATGTTTGATAGAATTCGCCTGTGAAGCCATCTGGTCCTGGGCTTTTGTTTGTTGGAAGATTTTTAATCATAGTTTCAATTTCAGTGCTTGTGATTGGTCTGTTCATATATTCTATTTCTTCCTGGTTCAGTCTCGGCAGGTTGTGCATTTCTAAGAATTTATCCATTTCTTCCAGGTTGTCCATTTTATTGGCATAGAGTTGCTTGTAGTAATCTCTCATGATCGTTTGTATTTCTGCAGTCTCAGCTGTTACTTCTCCTTTTTCATTTCTAATTCTATTGATTTGACTCTTCTCCCTTTTTCTCTTGATGAGCCTGGCTAATGGTTTATCAATTTTGTTTATATTCTCAAAGAACCAGCTTTTAGTTTTATTGATCTTTGCTATTGTCTCCTTCATTTCTTTTTCATTTATTTCTGATCTGATCTTAATGATTTCTTTCCTTCTGCTAGCTTTGGGTTTTTTTTGGTTCTTCTTTCTCTAATTGCTTTAGGTGCAATGTTAGGTTGTTTATTCGAGATGTTTCCTGTTTCTTGATGTAGGCTTGTATTGCTATAAACATCCTTCCTAGAACTGCTTTTGCTGCATCCCATAGGTTTTGGGTCATCGTGTCTCCACTGTCATTTATTTCTAGGTATTTTTTAATTTCCCCTTTGATTTCTTCAGTGATCACTTCGTTATTAAGTAGTGTATTGTGTAACCTCCATGTGTTTGTATTTTTTACAGATCTTTTCCTGTAATTGATATCTAGTCTCATAGCGTTGCGGTCAGAAAAGATACTTGATACAACTTCAATTTTCTTAAATTTACCAAGGCTTGATTTGTGACCCAAGATATGATCTATCCTGGAGAATGTTCCATGAGCACTTGAGTAGAATGTGTATTCTGTTGTTTTTGGATGGAATGTCCTATAAATATAAATTAAGTCCATCTTGCTTAATGTATCATTTAAAGCTTGTGTTTCCTTACTTATTTTCATTTTGGATGATCTGTCCATTGGTGAAAGTGGGGTGTTAAATTCCCCTACTATGATTGTGTTGCTGTCGATTTCCCCTTTTATGGCTGTTAGTATTTGCCTTATGTATTGAGGTGCTCCTCTGTTGGGTGCATAAATATTTACAATTGTTATACCTTCCTCTTGGATCGATCCCTTGATCATTATATAGTGTCCTACTTTGTCTCTTGTAATAGTCTTTATTTTAAAGTCTATTTTGTCTGATATGAGAATTGCTACTGCAGCTTTCTTTTGATTTCCATTTGCATGGAATATCTTTTTCCATCCCCTCACTTTCAGTCTGTATGTGTCTCTAGGTCTGAAGTGGGTCTCTTGTAGACAGCATATATATGGGTCCTGTTTTTGTATCCATTCAGCCAGTCTGTGTCTTTTGGTGGGAGCATTTATTCCATTTACATTTAAGGTAATTATCGATATGTATGTTCCTATTCCCATTTTCTTAAATGTTTTGGGTTTGTTATTGTAGGTGTTTTCCTTCTCTTGTGTTTCTTGCCTAGAGAAGTTCCTTTAGCATTTGTTGTAAAGCTGGTTTGGTGGTGCTGAACTCTCTGAGCTTTTGCTTGTCTGTAAAGGTTTTAATTTCTCCATCAAATCTGAACGAGATCCTTGCTGGGTAGAGTAATCTTGGTTGTAGCTTTTTCTCCTTCATCACTTTAGGTATATCGTGCCACTCCCTTCTGGCTTGCAGAGTTTCTGCTGAAAGATCAGCTGTTAACCTTATGGGGATTTCCTTGTGTGTTATTTGTTGTTTTTTCCTTGCTGCTTTTAATATGTTTTCTTTATATTTAATTTTTGATAGTTTGATTAATATGTGTCTTGGCGTGTTTCTCCTTGGATTTATCCTATATGGGACTCTCTGTGCTTCCAGGACTTGATTAACTATTTCCTTTCCCGTATTAGGGAAGTTTTCAACTAGAATCTCTTCAAATATTTTCTCAGTCCCTTTCTTTTTCTCTCCTTCTGGGACCCCTATAATTCGAATGTTGGTGCGTTTAATGTTGTCCCAGAGGTCTCTGAGACTGTCCTCAGTTCTTTTCATTCTTTTTTCTTTATTCTGCTCTGCAGTAGTTATTTCCACTATTTTATCTTCCAGGTCACTTATCCGTTCTTCTGCCTCAGTTATTCTGCTGTTGATCCCTTCTAGAGTATTTTTAATTTCATTTATTGTGTTTTTCATCGTTGCTTGGTTCCTCTTTAGTTCTTCTAGGTCCTTGTTAAATGTTTCTTGCATTTTGTCTATTCTATTTCCAAGATTTTGGATCATCCTTACTATCATTATTCTGAATTCTTTTTTAGGTAGACTGCCTATTTCCTCTTCATTTGTTAGGTCTGGTGTGTTTTGACCCTGCTCCTTCATCTGCTGTGTGTTCTTCTGTCTTCTCATTTTGCTTATCTTACTGTGTTTGGGGTCTCCTTTTCACAGACTGCAGGTTCGTAGTTCCCGTTGTTTTTGGTATCTGTCCCCAGTGGCTAAGGTTGGTTCAATGGGTTGTGTAGGCTTCCTGGTGGAGGGAACTAGTGCCTGTGTTCTGGTGGATGAGGCTGGATCTTGTCTTTCTGGTGGGCACGTCCACGTCTGGTGGTGTGATTTGGGGTGTCTGTGGCCTTATTATGATTTTAGGCAGCCTGTCTGCTAATGGATGGGGCTGTGTTCCTGTCTTGCTAGTTGTTTGGCATAGGGTGTCCAGCACTGTAGCTTGCTGGTCCTTGAGTGAAGCTGGGTCTTGATATTGAGATGGAGATCTCTGAGAGATTTTCACTGTTTGGTATTACTTGGAGCGGGAGGTCTCTTGTGGACCAGTGTCCTGAAGTTGGCCCTCCCACCTCAGAGGCACAGCCCTGATGCCTGGCTGGAGCACCAAGAGCCTTTCATCCACACAGCTCAGAATAAAAGGGAGAAAAAATAGAAAGAAAGAAAGAAAGAGGATAAAATTAAATGAAATAAAATAAAGGTATTATAATAAAAAATCAGAAAAAAATTATTAAGAAAAATTTTTTTTAATTTTTTAAAATAAATTTATTAATTTTCTAAAATAAAAAATAAGAAAAAAATTTCTAAGAAAAAATTTTTTTAATTTTTTAAAATAAAAAATAAGGAAAAAATTATTAACAAAAATTTATTAAGCAAAAAATATGTTTTAAGTAAAAAAAAAAAAAAGAAAAAATCGGACACACCAAACCCTAGGACAAATGGTGAAAGCAAAGCTATACAGACAAAATCTCACCCAGAAGCATACAGATATACACTCACAAAAAAAGGAAAAGGGAAAAAATTAATATATCCTGCTCCCAAAGTCCACCTCCTGAATTTGGGATGATTCGTTGTCTATTCAGATATTCAAAAGATGCAGGTACATCAAGTTGTTTGTGGAGCTTTAATCCGCTGTTTCTGAGGCTGCTGGGAGAAATTTCCCTTTCTCTTCTTTGTTCATACAGCTCCCAGGGTTCAGCTTTGGATTTGGACCTGCCTCTGCGTGTAGGTTGCCTGAGGGCATCTGTTCTTCGCTCACACAGGACGAGGTTAAAGGAGCAGCTGCTTCGGGGGCTCTGGCTCACTCAGGCCAGGGGGAGGGAGGGGTATGGATGCGGGGCAAACCTGCGGCTGCAGATGCCAGCATGACGTTGCGCCAGCATGATGTTGTAGCAGCCTGAGGAGCACCGTGCTTTCTCCCGGGGAAGCTGTCCCTGGATCACGGGACCCTGGCAGTGGTGGGCTGCACAGGCTCCCAGGAGGGGCGGTGTGGATAGTGACCTGTGCTCGCACACAGGATTCTTGGTGGCGGCAGCAGCAGCCTTAGCGCGTCATGCCCATCTCTGGGGTCCGCGCTGATAGCCGCGGCTCACGCCCGTCTCTGGAGCTCGTTTAGGCGGCGCTCTGAATCCCCTCTCCTTGCGCACTGCGAAACAAAGAGGCAAGAAAAAGTCTCTTGCCTCTTCGGCAGCTCCAGATCTTTTCCCGGACTCCCTCCCGGCTAGCTGTGGTGCACTAACCCCTTCAGGCTGTGTTCACGCAGCCAACCCCAGTCCTCTCCCTGCGATCCGACCGAAGCCCGAGCCTCAGCTCCCAGCTCCCGCCCGCCCTGGCTGGTGAGCAGACAAGCCTCTTGGGCTGGTGAGTGCTGCTCGGTGCCGAGCCTCTGTGCTGGAGTCTCTCCGCTTTGCCCTCCGCACCCCCGTTGCTGCGCTCTCCTCCGCAGCTCCGAAGCTTCCCCCCTCCGCCACCTGCAGTCTCCGCCCGTGAAGGGGTTTCCTAGTGTGTGGAAACCTTTCCTCCTTCACGGCTCCCTCCCACTTCTGCAGGTCCTGTCCCTATTCTTTTGTCTCTATTTCTTTTTTCTTTTGCCCTACCCAAGTACGTGGGGAGTTTCTTGCCTTTTGGGAGGTCTGACGTCTTCTGCCAGCGTTCAGTGGGTGTTCTGTAGGAGCAGTTCCACGTGTAGATGTATTTCTAATGTATCTGTGGGAAGGAAGGTGATCTCCGTGTCTTACTCTTCCGCCATCTTGCCCAGACCCCCCTCTATTTATTTTTGTATAAATAAACTTGAGTTGGGTGTCTGGCACTTAAAACCAAAAGAGTGTTATCCAATAGGGAAGATTAATGGGACAGTGTCCATCAACCATGGCAAAACATGGAACCACCAATCCCCAAGAAGGGCAGGCATTGAGTCTCAGAAGCTTCTGGAGCTGGAGGTTCACATGCTTCAATGTTTCATTCCTTACCTTATTTCTGTTTTTTGTTTCTTGTATTGAGTAATTGGTGGTATGTTAGACTAGGGTGATTATTTCTGAGATTACAAGTAATTTTTAATTTAATATTTTGTCTTTTTTGTTTTTCTACAATGAATATGTATTTCTTATGTAATTTTTTTTAAGTATGAAGAAAACAAAATCAAAATGAACTTCTGAATGCTAATTGCTTATCATCACTTAACTGCTCATGATCCCAGAAAATATATATATACAGAGTCCTGCAGGCCAGAAGAGGAGACTAAATGTGGCTGGATAAAATGTTGAAATGTCCATTATTTTTCTCCCTCTCATTTTCTCTTTCCCTTTTTCTTTCACCCCAACTTAAGGGGTAGCCTGCTCTACCTAAGGAGAGGTATGTGGTAGGACAGAAAATAAAAATAGCATACAAAATACTTTACATCCTGGCTTTTATTTCCAAAAGTGTAAGTGCCAGAGAGAGAAGAGGGATTGTGGATGGAAGCAGAATATGTGGAAGAAGCATGAACAGAAAAGGATTTCCTCAATACTAGAAAAAGACTCAGCAGGGAGAAGAGTAGGAGGCTGATAGTCTCAAAGTATTGACGCCAAAGATTAAGCTTTTTTTTTTTTTGCTGACATTAAATAATTGTCTAAAAAATTTAAATCAACTTTTTTTTAGTAATTCATACACCAGTGAATATAAAAGTATAGGTGGAAAGCATTGACATAAGGCATTATTTTAACATCAACAACAGAGTCACCTAAACAGACACCTCTAACCAAAAAATTTTAGAAGGCTTTGAAATGAGGAAAGAGCCATTGAATTAAGGGTGTGCAGTTATTTCTATACTTTGAAGCCACTCTTAATCTCTGTCGCTAGAGACAGACATTAAGCAAGGAGTGAAGTTCTGTGAGGATATTTTCGGTACTCTGCTTTCTTAAAAGCTTAAGGGAATTGCACGTTCATGTTTTTTATGCCTAAATGCTCTGTCCTGGTTCAACTTTTCAGCTTCTTTGATGTCACCCACCAAGGATCAGTGAGCTGGATTCTCCATAGGTGTGATCCAAAAGTCTTCCCTACTGGCCTTTTCCCCTCCATCTGGGGATTAGCCCAGGCCCATGGGTAAATCATGTCCTCCTGCTAGGTAAACAACCCACTGCTCAAACCCAAAAAAGAGTGCAGATCTGGGAGTTGGGAGAAAGGAAAGGGTAAGATCTTACCACCTGATACAGTTTTCTGTTTTTTCAAATTTTTTTTAAATAAACTTTTTATTATGGAACAATTTTAGATGTACAGAAAAGTTGCGAAGATAATACAGAGAATTACCATATACCTCTCAACCAATTTCCCCTAACATTTTACAGTACATGATACATTTGCCAAAACTAAGAAAATAGTACCTTATGATTGAATAAACTTTATTCAGATTTCACCAGCTTTTCCTCTAATGTCATTTTTCTGTTCCAGGATCCAATTCAGGATCCATATTGACATTTGTAATTCATTATTTTTAAATTTAATTTTTATTTGTATAAAATTTACACATTCATGGTTTAAAAAGTGAAAAGATTGTATACCACTTAAAACAAAGAAAAGCAATCTTCTGCCCAAACCCTCCTCACCTCAAGTTTCCTTATCCCAAAGGTAAACAATTTCAGCTTTCTCTCCCTTTCATCCTCTCTCCCTTCAGTCCAACCACACTGGCCTCCAGACTGTTCCTTGAACATGCCAAGCCTACTTTCATTTTAAGGCCAAGTCTTTACTCAAATATCTTCTTCCCAAAGAAGTCTACCCTGACCACCCTATTTAAAATTATAACACTCTTCACCCAGGCACTCCCAGTCTTACTTTGCTTTGTTCTTTCCTTTTTTCTACAACACTATGTTATTTATTTATTTATCTATTATGTACATTATTCATTATCTCTCTTTCTCTATTGGAAGATAAGCTCTATGGAGGCAGAAATATTGTCACTGATGAACCCTAAACACCTAGAACAGTGCTTGGCACGCAACAGTCACTCAATAAATCTTTGTTCAATAATTGAATGAATGAATGAATGAATATTGAGAGAAAAGGAAGCAGATAGGAAGGTATAAGTATGAAGCTCTGTAATATTCTTCTTGTTCCCTTATTGAGAGCAACTAACATGGAGCCAGAAGCCACACTTCTGGAAGGGAGAAGTGTGGTGTGCAGAGTTCTAGCCCCAGCATCACAGGGCAAAATGTAGAAGGGTGGGTTTGAACCTGAGACACAATCATGTAATAACTGGCATGCACACACACACACATACACACACACACATTTATCCTGCCCTAGTATTTACAATATAGTTATATTTCAATTTTTGGTTAAATCTATATTTATCACTTATGATATGGTTAGAATATAATACTGTTTACAGCTGAGTCATGTAATATGCCTGCATGTTATATGTAATATGATATGTAATATGATAACATTTCCTTACTTATACAGCTTTCTCTTTTTCTTGAATTTAAGAATTGTCTTCTCTTTCTATGTCTCAATTTTATCCCCAAAATTCTCACATAGAACTATATAAAACTTTGCTCAATACAAACACATCAAGAGTCTATCAGGTCAATTCTTTTCTTGGCTACATCCTTCCTTATCCTCCTACCTTGTGTTTTCATCTGTTTAGTTTCTTTATTTCTATAGTTAAGTCTTCCCATATTCTGTAAGAGCCTTTTAATACAATTGTCCACATAGTCAAATGCATCAGATGATCCATCAGTACTTTAAATTTCTTTCCTCCCAGAGCCCTACACCCTCTTGCTCCAGGCTGGCTGTTTCTTCTTGAGGTCTGTCACTTAGTTGTTGTGCTGAAACTTCCCTTCCCCGTCATCCTGGATGTCTTCTCATTTATATTGACTCTTCTATTGCCTGAACCCTAGGCTTCTTCTTTCTTGGTTTAATTGTTTTTGAGGCTCACATCCTACAGAATCTTCCTGAGAAAATATGCATGGGAGAGAAACATTGTGCATGTCTGAATTGGCCTACCCTCAGTCTCAAGAGATAGTTTGTCTGGGTAAGAAAATATAAGTTGAAAACTATTTTCCTCAGAATACTGAAGGTAATGTGCCATTGTCTTCTAATTTCCAAGTTGCAATTGAGAAGTCCTATATTATTCTGCCTCCCAGTCCTTTATATGTAACCTATTTTTCTTTTTTGTACTCCTCTCCAGAGGAGTTTTGTTTGTTTGTTTGTTTGGGCCTCTGGTGATCATGACCATTTACTCATATGTGAAAGTGAGAAACCAAAAGGCCGACTGACAGTTCAGTGTGCATGTGAGGAGTGTGTTGAAAATTAGCCATTTTTTTTGATAAATCCATTCTGTCAGTATTTCCTCTTAGACTGGTCAGTTTCTGCAGATAGAAATGATTCAGGGAGGAGGAGCTTCAAGATGGTGGAAGAGTAAGATGCAGAGATCACCTTCCTCCCCATAAATACATCAGAAATACATCTACATGTGGAACAACTCCTACAGAGCACCTACTGAATGCTGGCAGAAGACCTCAGACTTCCCAAAAGGCAAGAAACTCCCCATGTACCTGGGTAGGGCAAAAGAAAAAAGAAAAAACAGTGACAAAAGAATAGGGATAGGACTTGCACCTCTGGGAGGGAGCTGTGAAGAAGGAAAGGTTTCCACACACTAGGAAGCCCCTTCGTGGGTGGAGACCGTGGGTGGTGGAGGGGGAAACTTCAGAGCCACGGAGGAGAGCACAGCAACAGGGGTGTGGAGGGCAAAGCAGAGAGATTCCCGCACAGAGGATCGGTGCCAACCAGCACTCACCAGCCCAAGAGGCTTGTCTGCTCACCCGCCAGGGCGGGTGGGGGCTGGGAGCTGAGGTTCAGGCTTCAGGCAGCTGCCGAAGAGGCAAGAGACTTTTTCTTCCCTCTTTGTTTCCTGGTGCGCGAGGAGAGGGGATTCAGAGCGCCGCCTAAACGAGCTCCAGAGACAGGAGCGAGCCGCGGCTATCAGCGCGGACCCCACAGACGGGCATGAGATGCTAAGGCTGCTGCTGCCGCCACCAATAAGCCTGTGTGTGAGCACAGGTCACTATCCACATCTCCCCTCCCAGGAGCCTGTGCAGCCCGCCATGGCCAGGGTCCCGTGATCCAGGGACAACTTCCCCGGGAGAACGCACGGCGTGCCTCAGGCTGCTGCAACGTCACGCTGGCCTCTGCCGCCGCAGACTCGCCCCGCATCCGTACCCTTCCCTCCCCCCGGCCAGAATGAGCCAGAGCCCCCGAAGCAGCTGCTCCTTTAACCCCGTCCTGTGTGAGCGAAGAACAGATGCCCTCAGGTGACCTACACGCAGAGGCAGGTCCAAATCCAAAGCTGAACCCCGGGAGCTGTGCGAACAAAGAAGAGAAAGGGAAATCTCTCCCAGCAGCCTCAGAAGCAGTGGATTAAAACTCCACAAACAACTTGATGTGCCTGCATCTGTTGAATACCTGAATAGACAACGAATCATCCCAAATTCAGGAGGGGGACTCTGGGAGCAGGAGATATTAATTTTTCCCCTTTTCCTTTTTTGGTGAGTGTATATGTGTATGCTTCTGGGTGAGATTTTGTCTGTATATCTTTGCTTTATAATACCTTTATTTTATTTCATTTTATTTTATCCTCTTTCTTTCTTTCTTTCTATTTTTTCTCCCTTTTATTCTGAGCCGTGTGGATGAAAGGCTCTTGGTGCTCCAGCCAGGCATCAGGGCTGTGCCTCTGAGGTGGGAGAGCCAACTTCAGGACACTGGTCCACAAGAGACCTCACAGCTCCACGCAATACCAAACAGTGAAAATCGCTCAGGGATCTCCATCTCAACATCAAGACCCAGCTTCACTCAAGGACCAGCAAGCTACAGTGCTGGACACCCTATGCCAAACAACTAGCAAGACAGGAACACAGCCCCATCCATTAGCAGACAGGCTGCCTAAAATCATAATAAGGCCACAGACACCCCAAATCACACCACCAGACGTGGACGTGCCCACCAGAAAGACAAGATCCAGCCTCATCCACCAGAACTCAGGCACTAGTTCCCTCCACCAGGAAGCCTACACAACCCACTGAACCAAGCTTAGCCACTGGGGACAGATACCAAAAACAACGGGACCTACGAACCTGCAGTCTGTGAAAAGGAGACCCCAAACACAGTAAGATAAGCAAAATGAGAAGACAGAAGAACACACAGCAGATGAAGGAGCAGGGTCAAAACACACCAGACCTAACAAATGAAGAGGAAATAGGCAGTCTACCTAAAAAAGAATTCAGAATAATGATAGTAAGGATGATCCAAAATCTTGGAAATAGAATAGACAAAATGCAAGAAACATTTAACAAGGACCTAGAAGAACTAAAGAGGAACCAAGCAACGATGAAAAACACAATAAATGAAATTAAAAATACTCTAGAAGGGATCAACAGCAGAATAACTGAGGCAGAAGAACGGATAAGTGACCTGGAAGATAAAATAGTGGAAATAACTACTGCAGAGCAGAATAAAGAAAAAAGAATGAAAAGAACTGAGGACAGTCTCAGAGACCTCTGGGACAACATTAAACGCACCAACATTCGAATTATAGGGGTCCCAGAAGGAGAGAAAAAGAAAGGGACTGAGAAAATATTTGAAGAGATTCTAGTTGAAAACTTCCCTAATACGGGAAAGGAAATAGTTAATCAAGTCCTGGAAGCACAGAGAGTCCCATATAGGATAAATCCAAGGAGAAACACGCCAAGACACATATTAATCAAACTATCAAAAATTAAATATAAAGAAAACATATTAAAAGCAGCAAGGAAAAAACAACAAATAACACACAAGGAAATCCCCATAAGGTTAACAGCTGATCTTTCAGCAGAAACTCTGCAAGCCAGAAGGGAGTGGCACGATATACCTAAAGTGATGAAGGAGAAAAAGCTACAACCAAGATTACTCTACCCAGCAAGGATCTCGTTCAGATTTGATGGAGAAATTAAAACCTTTACAGACAAGCAAAAGCTCAGAGAGTTCAGCACCACCAAACCAGCTTTACAACAAATGCTAAAGGAACTTCTCTAGGCAAGAAACACAAGAGAAGGAAAACACCTACAATAACAAACCCAAAACATTTAAGAAAATGGGAATAGGAACATACATATCGATAATTACCTTAAATGTAAATGGAATAAATGCTCCCACCAAAAGACACAGACTGGCTGAATGGATACAAAAACAGGACCCATATATATGCTGTCTACAAGAGACCCACTTCAGACCTAGAGACACATACAGACTGAAAGTGAGGGGATGGAAAAAGATATTCCATGCAAATGGAAATCAAAAGAAAGCTGCAGTAGCAATTCTCATATCAGACAAAATAGACTTTAAAATAAAGACTATTACAAGAGACAAAGTAGGACACTATATAATGATCAAGGGATCGATCCAAGAGGAAGGTATAACAATTGTAAATATTTATGCACCCAACAGAGGAGCACCTCAATACATAAGGCAAATACTAACAGCCATAAAAGGGGAAATCGACAGCAACACAATCATAGTAGGGGAATTTAACACCCCACTTTCACCAATGGACAGATCATCCAAAATGAAAATAAGTAAGGAAACACAAGCTTTAAATGATACATTAAGCAAGATGGACTTAATTTATATTTATAGGACATTCCATCCAAAAACAACAGAATACACATTCTACTCAAGTGCTCATGGAACATTCTCCAGGATAGATCATATCTTGGGTCACAAATCAAGCCTTGGTAAATTTAAGAAAATTGAAGTTGTATCAAGTATCTTTTCTGACCGCAACGCTATGAGACTAGATATCAATTACAGGAAAAGATCTGTAAAAAATACAAACACATGGAGGTTACACAATACACTACTTAATAACGAAGTGATCACTGAAGAAATCAAAGGGGAAATAAAAAAATACCTAGAAATAAATGACAGTGGAGACACGATGACCCAAAACCTATGGGATGCAGCAAAAGCAGTTCTAGGAAGGATGTTTATAGCAATACAAGCCTACATCAAGAAACAGGAAACATCTCGAATAAACAACCTAACATTGCACCTAAAGCAATTAGAGAAAGAAGAACCAAAAAAAACCCAAAGCTAGCAGAAGGAAAGAAATCATTAAGATCAGATCAGAAATAAATGAAAAAGAAATGAAGGAGACAATAGCAAAGATCAATAAAACTAAAAGCTGGTTCTTTGAGAATATAAACAAAATTGATAAACCATTAGCCAGGCTCATCAAGAGAAAAAGGGAGAAGAGTCAAATCAATAGAATTAGAAATGAAAAAGGAGAAGTAACAGCTGAGACTGCAGAAATATAAACGATCATGAGAGATTACTACAAGCAACTCTATGCCAATAAAATGGACAACCTGGAAGAAATGGATAAATTCTTAGAAATGCACAACCTGCCGAGACTGAACCAGGAAGAAATAGAATATATGAACAGACCAATCACAAGCACTGAAATTGAAACTATGATTAAAAATCTTCCAACAAACAAAAGCCCAGGACCAGATGGCTTCACAGGCGAATTCTATCAAACATTTAGAGAAGAGCTAACAACTATCCATCTGAAACTCTTCCAAAATACTGCAGAGGAAGGAACACACCCCAACTCATTGTACGAGGCCACCATCACCTTGATACCAAAACCAGACAAAGATGTCACAAAGAAAGAAAACTACAGGCCAATATCACTGATGAACATAGATGCAAAAATCCTCAACAAAATACTAGCAAACAGAATCCAACAGCACATTAAAAGGATCATACACCATGATCAAGTGGGGTTTATTCCAGGAATGCAAGGATTCTTCAATATACGCATATCAATCAACGTGAAACATCATATTAACAAATTGAAGGAGAAAAACCATATGATCATCTCAATAGATGCAGTGAGAGCTTTCGACAAAATTCAACACCCATTTATGAAAAAAGCCCTGCAGAAAGTAGGCATAGAGGGAACTTTCCTCAACATAATAAAGGCCATATATGACTAACACACAGCCAACATTGTCCTCAATGGTGAAAAACTGAAACCATTTCCACTAAGATCAGGAACAAGACAAGGTTGCCCACTCTCACCACTATTATTCAACATAGTTTTGGAAGTGTTAGCCACAGCAATCAGAGAAGAAAAAGAAATAAAAGGAATCCAAATCGGAAAAGAGGAAGTAAAGCTGTCACTGTTTGCAGATGACATGATACTATACATAGAGAATCCTAAACATGTTACCAGAAAACTACTAGAGCTAGTCAATGAATTTGGTAAAGTAGCAGGATACAAAATTAATGCACAGAAATCTCTTGCATTCCTATAAATTAATGATGAAACATCTGAAAGTGAAATTAAGAAAGCACTCCCGTTTACCATTGCAACAAAAAGAATAAAATATCTAGGAATAAACCTACCTAAGGAGACAAAAGACCTGTATGCAGAAAATTATAAGACACTGATGAAAGAAATTAAAGATGATACAAATAGATGGAGAAATATACCATGTTCTTGGGTTGGAAGAATCAACATTGTGAAAATGACTCTACTACCCAAAGCAATCTACAGATTCAATGCAATCCCTATCAAACTACCACTGGCATTCTTCACAGAACTAGAACAAAAAATTTCACAATTTGTATGAAAACACAAAAGACCCCGACTAGCCAAAGCAATCTTGAGAATGAAAAATGGAGCTGGAGGAATCAGGCTCCCTGACTTCAGACTTTATTACAAAGCTACAGTAATCAAGACAGTTTGGTACTGGCACAAAAACAGAAATATAGATCAATGGAACAGGATAGAAAGGCCAGAGATAAACCCACGCACATATGGTCACCTTATCTTTGATAAAGGAGGCAAGCATATACAGTGGAGAAAAGACAGCCTCTTCAATAAGTGGTGCTGGGAAAATTGGACAGCTACATGTAAAAGTATGAAATTAGAACACTCCCTAACACCATACACAAAAATAAACTCAAAATGTATTAAAGACCTAAATGTAAGGCCAGACACTATCAAACTCTTAGAGGAAAACATAGGCAGAGCACTCTATGACATAAATCACAGCAAGATCCTTTTTGACCCACGTCCTAGAGAAATGGAAATAAAAACAAAAATAAACAAATGGGACCTAATGAAACTTAAAAGCTTTTGCACAGCTAAGGAAACCATAAACAAGACGAAAAGACAACCCTCAGAATGGGAGAAAATATTTGCAAATGAAGCAACTGACAAAGGATTAATCTCCAAAATTTACAAGCAGCTCATACAGCTCAATATCAAAGAAATAAACAACCCAATCCAAAAATCGGCAGAAGACCTAAATAGACATTTCTCCAAAGAAGATATACAGATTGCCAACAGACACATGAAAGAATGCTCAACATCATTAATCATTAGAGAAATGCAAATCAAAGCTACAATGAGATATCATCTCACACCAGTCGGAATGGCCATCATCAAAAAATCTACAAACAATAAATGCTGGAGAGGGTGTGGAGAAAAGGGAACCCTCTTGCACTGTTGGTGGTAATGTAAATTGATACAGCCACTCTGGAGAACAGTATGGAGGTTCCTTCAAAAACTAAAAAGATAACTACCATACGACCCAGCAATCCCACTACTGGGCATATACCCTGAGAAAACCATAATTCAAAAAGAGTCATGTACCAAAATGTTCACTGCAGTTCTGTTTACAATAGCCAGGACATGGAAGAAACCTAAGTGTCCATCATTGGATGAATGGATAAAGAAGATGTGGCACATATATACAATGGAATATTACTCAGCCATAAAAAGGAATGAAACTGAGTTATTTGTAGTGAGGTGGATGGACCTAGAGACTGTCATAGAGACTGAAGTAAGTCAGAAAGAGAAAAACAAATGCCATATGCTAACACATATATATGGAATCTAAAAGAAAAAAGAAAAAAAATGGTCAGAAAAACCTAGGGGCAAGACGTGAATGAAGACTCAGACCTACTAGATAATGGACTTGAGGATACGGGGAGGGGGAAGGATAAGCTGGGAGAAAGTGAGAGAGTGGCATGGACATATATACACTTCCAAACGTAAAATAGATAGCTAGTGGGAAGCAGCCGCATAGCACAGGGAGATCAGCACAGTGCTTTGTGACCACCTAGAGCGGTGGGATAGGGAGGGTGGGAGGGAGGGAGATGCAACAGGGAAGAGATATGGAGACATATGTATATGTATAACTGATTCACTTTGTTATAAAGCAGAAACTAACACACCAGTGTATAGCAATTATACTCCAATAAAGATGTTAAAAAAAAAAGAGAGAAATAGGATGTCTGCTCAGATCATGTAAATTTAAATGCCAGCTCTACATGGTCTTCAGCATGTTAAAGTACCTCTTAAAGCCTCTGCTTCCTCATCTGGAAAGTGATACCCCTCTTCTTGTGAGGTAGTTACAGGGATTGAGTGAAATAAGGCATGTGTCCGGCACGTAGTAACAACTCCATAAATGGTATCAGCAGTAACTGAATAGTATTTGGTTTCCTGAAAAATGGGGAAAGTTGTGTGGCTAGCATGTTATTACTAGAGGAAGTTGGAAGGCAGGAAACAAGGGGGAGTGAGGCAGGAGCTTTCCTTCTCATGTGCTCATATCCTTGCGAAATCCACCACGACGTGCTACAAGGATTGCTGGTATGGAGAGCTGTGTGCTGACATCCTACTTTACCCGCAGTGCCTTGAGTGAGTATTTCTTCACTAGCAGGCAGGCCTCTGTGGCCAGAGTCCAGGAGAACTACACATTTCATCAAACATGAAGGGAGATTTTGCCAGAGATTACCTGAGAAGCTGAGAACTCTGCAGTTTGAGATGATGGTTTCAGGACTGCTGGGATGCAGAAAACCATGTCAGACACCTCTGAGAGTTTAAGGCTGCTCATTCTACCCAGGGTACTGTCAGGGAGGGGGAAATTTCCCCCTCTCTCCCTCTTGAGTTCTTGTGGCTGAACTAATAAGATTGACGCAAGAGAGATTAACAGAAGAAAAAGAGACAAGTTTAATTCATGTGCATGGAGGTCTCATATAAATGAGACCTAAGAAGTGGCCAAAGCAGGCAGCTTTTATACCTTTTAGACAAAGAAACAATAAATTTGAGAGGAATTGACAGGACAAAGAAACTTAGGTTTGGGTGCTTAATTAGTTAGGAATTTAAGCAAAGTTTGGGTGTGGGTGGTAAATTAGTAAGTAAGTAACAAAGTTTGTTTATATAGACTTGGCTTTAAAGTCCCTGCCTCTGGTATAAGGATGTCCTTCTACCTCTCAGTTTAGGGAGGGCACTTTTCATATGGGAGATTTATTTCCTACTTTCAGGGAGACAGAAGGGAGGGTCAAAGTGTCCCTCTTGCAGCAACTATTTCTTAAGTAACTTTAATTCAGAATAATAGCCATTGAGGCATATTTTGCCATGGCCTGCCCTGGACCCCAACAGTACACTCACACAATGTGTTTATGTCCTATGTCCATCTTTTTGCCTTTTTTAATCAAATCGAACCCATTTTGGGGGACATTTAGGGTGTAGATAATAAAATATGTAATGAAAAACCAACCAAAGTCTGGTAAAAACCTTTTAAGAAATGATTACCTGAATCTCTAGTTCATAGATTTTCAACTGTTCTTACTAAAAATTCAAAGGTTTTTAATGGGATATGTATTAAAACACACCAGGACATAGTACACTCTTGTCTCAGAACCAAATCAATGTCAATGTCTCAACCAGAATTTGTGATGAACCAACATATTCAAATACTCAGATCAATCTTGAGGTGGCCTAGGTTAAAAATATAGGCCCAGAAGAAACATACTGTTTCTCATCAAGTCCCAGATGCAGGATGGTGAGGCATAAGGTGACGTCTCTCCCTACACACTATGTCTGTAGCCCAGGTAGAGCTGCCACTCATTTGAATTGTGGCTTTTTCCTAAGTATGGCTAACTGAATCACAAACTATAGTACCCCACCCAGTCCATTTGTGTTTTTTTTCTTACCAAAATAAAACTCTCCATTAAAACTGAACAGCAAATAAACAATTTCTAATCTTCACTATACGTAAAAGGCAACCTGCAATTTAGAGCAAGATTTAGTCACATCTCTTAGTCCTTTTTCCCAACAATCTGTTTCAATAGCTGGGAATCTTTGTTTAATCTGACTCCAGGTCTTTCTTTGTGTTTGAGAAAAACACTTATCTTCTGCGGTTTCTCCATGTCCCAGTTGCAACTTCAGGAACCCTGATCAGTGCCATCAAAGTTGTAATTTAAAGCTTTTGCGAGGCCCAGGCTTTCTCTGTGTGAGACAGGTATCAGTCCTCATTATCAAACCACTCATTCCCCTCTTGTTGTTCTATGTAATAAAGAAAGCAGCTTCCTGCTCCTGGTGACTTGGCAAAACACTCAATAAGAGAGCGAGATTATGGCCATAGCAGATGTGTACAGCAGGGTCCTTCCCAAACTCCTTCTCTGTGGTCCTTTTCTAACCAGGAGTCATTGATTTCCCTTTTCAAAGGGGCTGATCTACTTTGCCTCATCACAAGGCAAAGAGTAGCTTAATGAGTAAATGTGGTGTCAGAATGTAGCAGATTTTCCTGCGCTCAAAAGTTTCCAGACTACTTTTACCTCAGCCATATTAATTTCTTGAAATTAATTTTTACTTTTATCTAAGAAACACACACGTAGATTTAAATATTAAACAATTCCAAAAGGCTCATAAGGAAAAACAACTGCCCCTGTCCAGTTTACTTTAAAACTATGTTTAGTTCCTATTTTCTTTACTATTTACCTCTATTTTTTCTATGGATATTCATATGTCATTTGTTGGATGACTTATCTATCAGCTTTCTCATAAGTTAAATGGATATAGCTTTCTTGCTATCCCTATCTCCTTCTTTTTGCCATACTGAAATTCTTGGTTAAATCAGTTTTCAGTGTTGATATTATTATTAGTATGTAAATACTGTTCATTGCAAAGCCAAGGACTATATAGTAATTATGCTTCCTTTCCTGGAAATGTTTTGATATTACTAGGGTTAATAATTGCTCCTCCACCCCTCTGCCCACTTTTGCTTAAATGTCTTGGTTCCAATGGATGGATTCTTAACATGACTGTTCACATAGTTAAATGTATCAGATAACTTACCAGTTAATTTTCAGACAACTTTCCTGCCTCCATTATCTTGCTCCAAGCTAACTTCTTGCTCTCTTGGCCAGCTATGCAGCTATGACTCTGGAACTTCCCTTCATCATCCTGGAAATTACCTGTGTCTGATTCTGATACCTAGATCCCATGTCTTTCTCTTTTGGGTTTATTTATTTATTTATTTAAAAATTAAATTTATTGGGCTTCCTTGGTGGCGCAGTGGTTGAGAATCTGCCTGCCAAAGCAGGGGACACGGGTTCGACCCCTGGTCTGGGAAGATCCCATATGCTGTGGAGCAGCTAGGCCCGTGAGCCACAACTACTGAGCCTGCGCGTCCGGAGCCTGTGCTCTGCAACAAGAGAGGCCACAATAGTGAGAGGCCCGTGCACCATGATGAAGAGTGGCCCCCGCTTGCCGCAACTGGAGAAAGCCCTCCCACAGAAACGAAGACCCAACACTGCCAAAAATAAATAAATAAATAAATAAATAATAAAAAAACCCCAACAACCCACATTATAAAAATAAATTTATTTATTTATTTTTGGCTGTGTTGGGTCTTCCTTGCTGCATGCAGGCTTTCTCTACTTGCGGCAAGCAGGGGCTACTCTTTGTTGCAGTGCGTGGGCTTCTCATTGCAGTGACTTCTCTTGTTGTGGAGCACGGGTGCTAGGCACATGGGCTTCAGTAGTTGTGGGGTGTGGGCTCAGTAACTGTGGCTCACGGGCTCTAGAGTGCAGGCTCAGTAGTTGTGGCACACGGGCTTAGTTGCTCCACGGCATGTGGGATCTTCCCGGACCAGGGCTCAAACCCGTGTCCCCTGCATTGGTAGGCAGATTCTTAACCACGGAAGCCCATCTTTTGGGGTTTATTAACTCCCTCATTTTTCATGGATCACATTCTTAAATAGCTTCCTGAGGAAAAATACATGAGAGAAAAATCTTTTGAGACTTTTCAAGTCTGAGTTTTCCTTTATCTTCATACTTGGTTGATAATTCAGCTGGGTATAGAATTTTAGACTGAAAATGATTCTTTTTCCCTTAGAATTTTGAAAGCATTCCCCCATGTTTTCTAGCTTCCTATATTACAGCTGAGAAGTGACCATTCTTATTCCTAATTATTTTGATATAAGTTTTTCTTTCACTGTAGAAAACTCTATTCATCCCTGGAGTTCTGAAATGTTATCATGATATGGGTTGTATTCTTTGTGCTGGCACTCAATGAGCCTTTTTAATCTTGAAACTCAAGTCTTTTAGTACAAACAATTTTTCATAAATCATTTGTTTGATAAATATCTTCCCTTCTCAATTTTCTGTTTTCTCTTTCTAGAACTCTATTTGTTCTCATCTTTGTTTTTCACCTTGAGGACATTTTTCAAATGTCTGTGAATCTTTAGCTGCTCATTAATGTTTGATTCAATCACTAAAAAGCTGATTAGGGCTCTGTGTGCATGGGTATGTTTCTTCTGGTGATCTTCACTGTAGTCCAGTGGTTCTCAATAGGGACAGATCCTAGGGGCATTTTGGAAGTTGTAAGAATTTTTAGTTAAAAGACTTATTGGGGGGCTGTGACAAAATAAAAAATATACATATTTGGTCTTTGCTCCTGGTTCCTGACACAAAGCTCCAAAAAACCCTCCAATTTCCTGAGTAATAAGCATGCTAGGAGTGTCTTACACAGAGTTCCTAAATCCTTGGATTAACCTGGTGATAGGAGCATCTTCTAATCTAATGAGGTGCCTCTTGGTGGGCTCCTGGGTAGCTTCAGGATGTGGGAATGGTCACCAGAAGGGCCAAGCCGTGATTAGAAGCTTGGAACTTTCAGCCCCACCTCCTATCCTCTGGGGAGGGAAGAGGGGCTAGATACTGAGTTGGTCATCAATCATGTCTACATGCTGAAGCTGTCATAAAAATTCCTAAACTAACGTGTTCAGAATGCTTCTGGGTTGGTGAACACACTGAGGTGTTGGGAGGATGGTGCATCCCAAATTCCATGGGACACAAGCTCCTGTGCTCAGGACCCTACCAGAATTCACCCTATGTACCTCTTCATCTTGCTGTTCATCTCTATCCTTTATCATTTTTTTAAAAAAAAACCTTTAAATGTCAGCTAATATTTCCCTGAGTTTTGTGAGCCATTGTAACAAATTATCAAACCTGAAGAGGGTGTTGTGGGAACCCTGATTTGGTCAGAAGTACAGGTGACACGTGGGAATTGTGATTGGTGTTGAAAGTGGGGAGCAGTCTTGTAAGACTGAGATGTTAACCTGTGGGGTCTGCACTAAATCTGGGTAGTGTCAAAACTGAGTTTAGGACACTCAGTCGGAGTTAGAGAATTGGTTGGTGTGGGAGAAAACCCCACACATTTGGTGACAGAGTGTTGTGAATGCAGAGGAATGAAGTGGCCTGCTATTATTTAGTATATGGAGGACAAAGGCACTAGTTGACTTGCAGAATGGTCCCATATGACAAAGACTGCCATGTGTCTAAAGTTGCCAGATAAAATAAAGGACACTCACTTAAATTTCAAATTTCAGATAAACAACAAATATATTTTTTGTATCAGTATGTCTCAAATACTGCATTTTTATCTGGCAACCTCATCTGTGTTCTATTCCACTTTTAATGTCCTCCTGGAGAGAAAACTCATTTTTAGTGATTTGATCCAGGATATCAACACTGTTTTATATATAAATACTAATCATTTTTTGCATGAATTTACTATACCCTGAGATTTGTATAGATTTGCATTTCTAAGAATGAAGCTATCATGTGAATTAAGGGGAGACTGGACTTTGTCTTGTTTAGAATTTAATCAGAAGTTGTTCACCATTTAGAAAGACATACCACTGACAACAGCCCTGCTTGTGATCAAATATGCTGATATTAGTCTGCAATTGTTGTTGTCTTACTCATGGTGATTCAAATATACTAAATACAAAGGATCATAAGACACTACTGTGAACAATTATACTCCAACAAATTGAACAACCTAGAAGAAATGGATAAATTCCTAAAAACATATAACCTGTCAGGACTGAATCATGATGCAATAGAAAATCTGAACAGGCTGATTACTAGTAAAGAGGTTGAATGATTAATCAAAAACCTCTCAGCAAGCAAAAGTCCGGGACCAAATGGCTTCACTGGTGAATTCAACCAAACCGTCAAAGAAAAATTAACACCAATCTTTTTCAAACTCTTCAAAAAATAGAAAAGGAAGGAACTCTTCCAAACTCATTTTATGAGGCCAGCATTACCTTGATGTCAAAACCAGACAAGGATTCCACAAGAAAAGAAAAGTACATGCCAATACCCCTGATGAACATAGAGGCAAAATCTTCAACAAAATATTAGCAAACCAAATTCAACAATACATTAAAAAGATCATTCACCATTAATAAGTGGGATTTATTCCAGGGAGGCAAGGATGGTTCAATATCCCAAAATCAGTCAATGTGATATACCACAAAAACAAAATGAAGGATAAACATTGTATGATCATCTCAATAGATGCAGAAAAAGTATTTAACAAAATTCAGCATAGACTTATGATTAAAAACTCTCAACAAAGTGGGTATAGAGAGAACATACCTCAACATAACAAAGACCATATATGACAAGTCCATAGCTAACATCATACTGAATGGTGAAAGCTGAAAACTTTTTATCTAAGATCAGTAACAAGACAAGGATGTCCTCTTACCACTTTTATTTAACATAGTATTGAAAATCTTAGCCAGAGCAATTAGGCAAGAATAAGAAATAAAATTTGTCCAAATTGGAAAGGAAGTAGTATAACTGTCACTATTTGACATGTACGTTTATTTGTAGAAGACTCTAAAGACTCCATCAAAAAACTGTTATAACTAATTAACAAATTCATGAAAGTTGCAGGATACAAAATCAGTACACAAAAATCTGTTGCATTTCTATACAGTAATAATGAACTATCAGAGAGGAATTAAGAAAACAATCCCATCTGCAATTGCACCAAAAAGAATAAAATATCCAGGAATAAATTTAAGTAAGGAGGTGGAAGACCTGTATATTGAAAAGTACAAGACATTAATCAAAGAAATTAAAGAAGACACAAATAAATGGAAAGATATTTCATGTTCATGGATTGGAAGAATTAATAGTGTTAAAATGTCCCTACTACTCAAAGCAATCTACACATTCAGTGCAATCCCTATCAAAATTCCAATGGCATTTTTTCACAGAAATAGAACAAACGATCTTAAAATTTGCATGGAACTACAAAATATCCCAAATAGCCAAAGCAATCTTGAGAAATAGCTACAAAGCTCTAGGTATCATGCTTCCTGATTTCAAATTATATTACAAACTATAGTAATCAAAACAGTTTGGTATTGGCATAAAAACTGACACATAGATCAATGGAACAGAATAAGGAGCTCAGAAATAAACCCATGCATATATGGTCAACTAATTTATGACAAAGGAGCCAAGAATATACAATGGGAAAATCGGGCAGCCACATGCAAAAGGATGAAAATGGACCACTATCTTACACCATATACAAAATTAACTCAAAATGGATTAAAGACTTGAATATAAGGCCTGAAACCATAAAACTCCTAAAAGAAAACATAGGTGGTAACCTCCTTGACATTGGTCTTGGTGATGATTTTTGAATCTGACACTGAAAGCAAAAACAACAAAAGCAAAAATAGACAAGTGGGTAACATCAAACTAAAAAGCTCCTGTACAATAAAGGAAATCAACAAAATTAAAGTCAACCTACTGAATGGGAGAAAATATTTGCAAATCATATATCTGATAAGGGGCTAATATCCAGAATATATAAAGAACTCATAAAACTCATATAAAAAACCCCCACAAACAATCCAATTAAAAAATGGGCAGAAGATCTGAATAGACATTTTTCCAAAGAAGACATACTGATGGCCAACAGGTACATGATAAGAAGATACTCTAAATCATTAATTATCAGGGAAATGTCAATCAAAACCACAAAGAGATATCACCATACACCTGTTAGAATGGCTATTATCAAAAAGACCAGAAATAAGAAGTGTTGGTGAGGATGTGGAGAAAAGGGACCACTTTTGTGCTGTTGGTGGGAATATAAATTGGTGCGACCACTATGGAAACAGGATGAAGGTTCTTCAAAAAATTAAAAGTAGAGCTACCATATTATCAAGCAATTCCACTTATGGAGATTAATCTGAAGAAAATGAAAACACTAACTCAAAAGGATATATGTTTATTGCAGCATTATTTACAATAGCCATTATATGGAAACAGCCTAAGTGTCCATTGATAGAGGAATGGATAAAGAAATTGTGAGATATACACACACACACACACACACACACACACACACACACAATGGAATATCATTCAGGCATAAAAAATGAATGAAATTGTGCCATTTGTGACAAATAGATGAAATGAGGACATTATGCTAAGTGAAATAAGTCAGACAGAGAAAGACAAACACTGTTTTTTCTCTCTCATATGTGGAATCTAAAAAAAAATTAAAATAAAATCCCCAAAACAAGCTCATAGATAGAGAACAGATTGGTGGTTGCCAGAGGTGGGAGTTGGGGAGCAGGAGAAATGAGCAAACTGTTTTTGTTTTGTATTAAATAAATAGAATTAAAAAATAGAGAACCGTTTTCCTCTGGACAAGAGAAGTGAAACTAAAAGTATATATACAGTGCATGTTTCTCCACTTAGCAAGAGATTGGTTAGCCATTGATTAGAGAAATGATTTGGAAATGAGACAATGAGGAGAGAGGAATAGATTTAGAATAAGTGCTCTGGGCACTATAGAAGGAAGAAATCAGTGAGAGGTGAAAGGACCATCAGCAAGGGCCAACTTGAGTTTGTATTATCAGGACTGCCCAGCTCTGCAACTTCCTATAAGAATCCTCTACAACCAAGAATAAGGAGCAGAAATCATTGTTGCTTTTGTTGTGGTCATCCATTTACAATGCTTGGTGTCAGTCTATTTATCTCTTGTAAAAATAAAATACAGTGTGTGTGTGTGTGTGGGGGGGGGGAAAGATATGCATCACCCCAAAAGTAGAATAGCTGCAATTCTAACCAAGTCTTTTGAAAAGATAGAGTATATAGGTGTAATTTAGAGCTGTGAATGTATAATTTGGCCACTACTAACTTAAACATTTTCAGTTCAGCAACTTAATAAAGAAAAGCATTTACAGTGTTTCACTTAAAAAAAAAAAAAAAAGAATAAGGAGCAGAGAAAGTTGAGTTGAGTGACCATGAATTAGGGATTGACATGGTAAGCTTGGCCAAAGATTTTCAGGAGGGGGAAGAAATACAGAGTACTGAGGAGTTTTCAGTGGAATCTGTTTAACCAGAAAGCAATTAATGGACTGGGTTGGAAGTTGGCCACTCCAAGAGATTAAAGCCTCTAGCAAGAAAAACAGAGAATCTCAGAGTGGTGAGGGGCAGTGAGATTAAAAAACAAAACAAAAACAAAAACAAATATGCTGATATTAGTCTGCAGTTGTAGTTATCTTACCCATGGTGATTCAGATACACTAATTTATACCTTATTTCAAAATGGCGAATGTAAGAACTGTAACCAAAAATAATGAAAGAATTGTCAACAATATTCAAACATATTCATTGTAAGAAGATGAAAATATCTATTTACTTTATTATGTTTTCAAGGGTTTGCTGCCCATGCACTTTCACAGTGAGACACAGTTATTGTATAAATTACTTTCCTTTTATTTCTCCCTTGTAAGGCCATTATATTGTTTTTTACAAAATTATGTGTAGGTTGATTATTGTAACTATGAATTTCATTTCAGATTGTAAAAGAGATATTTCAAAATATTATTTTAAAAAGAAGGTGTTATAACCCTGAGCATGGTTGAATCTCAAAATAATTATGCTTCATGAAATGTCAGACAAAAATAACATACTGCATGATTTCATTTTTATAAAATTCTTGAAAATGCAAACTAACTTATAGGACAGAAAGATCAATGACTGCTTAGTAATGAGGGATTGGACAGAGAGTGGCAGGAGGGGGGATTACAAAGGAGTGCAAGGAAACCTTGGGAGAATGAATATGTTCATTATCTTGATTGTGGTGATGGTTTCATGAGTGGATACATATATCAAAACTTTCCAAATTGTATACCCTAAATGTGAGCAGTCTATTGTATGTCAATTAAACCTCAATAAAACTGTTAAGAAAAAAACCAAGAAGGTGTTGGATCTGTTAGAGTTGAGGCCCTTGCTGTAGGGGAATTGAGCAATGATGGGATTTTTGCATTGAGACGCTTTCAAATGTCAGTATCTGTAGGATCTGAAGTCTCCCTCCTAGTGTGATTCAGTTCTCCACATCAAGATGCTCCAATTTCCCTCCTGAAGGATATGAATCTGGCTGCCAGTGTTCTTGGAACTAAGTGGGGACTGGAGGCGTGGGGGTGAGGGGTCTCATATTCAGTGTGCAGACTTCTACTTAATCCCTTATTTTCAAGTCATCTCCTCACCACACCTTCTGCTCTGCCTGCTGACCCCAGATGCCTCTCTCACTTCTGTTAATATTTACAGGTCCCCTTCCCCTAGAATATGTGCTTTAAACATTTAAAATTTAAACATTTAAAATTATGAAAAACAAAAGATGTTCTGGCAATAATTTATTTAGATAACTCTGATGCCAGAATCAATTGGTTATTAAGTGAGAGCAGGACAAACATCTGGGGTAGGTGGGTGGCATTTTAACCTTTTTTGAAGGATGCTGAGAAGACAACCCATTCCCCTTCAAACAATCCCTTGCTGCCTCTTCCAGAGACAACCAGGAGAGGTGCGGCAATTCAGATGTTCTTACATTTGGACTTCAGCAACTTTAGAGCAGGGACCTGGAAAGGATTCAGGTCACACGGTGCTTACATTGCTGGTGGAGATTTGAGGACTTCACAGAAAGGCTCTGGACAGAGATTTTCATGAGGATTTCCAGTGTCAGCATGAAGGCAACATTCCCTGGGTGCTCCCGGCTGGAACTCCTCATTCTTTGTGAAGGCAGCAGTGCTTCTGCCATTTAACTAGTAGCTACCATTTGGTGAGCACTTATTCTGTGCTAGGCACTTTTCATAAATTATTTCAGTGATTTCACAACAATTCTGTTGTTTTTATCCCCCTTTCACAGATGAGGCTACTGAGACTCAAATAAGTTACATAACATGCCCAAAGTCATTAAGCTAGGAGTGTCTGAGACAGAACCACATTCAGACAGACAGAGAGGCTCCAGAGTTGGAGATTCCACCTGAAATCCAAATACTATCCATTTAAAAACTAGCTGTGAGAATTTTAAGCAGAACTTGGGATTAAGAGAAAACTCTTTGGGGTCATCCTCGCTAGGGCTGTATAAGGAAAGCAGGCACACATAGGCAACAGTGAGGCGGGAAGCACTTGTCTCCCAGCCTGAGATACAAAAGGGCAATATCCTCACTAAATTAGTGTGTCTACAGTGTCATGGGCTCACTATCAGGCGACCCAGGTTCAAGTCTCTGGCCTGTTACAATCTCACTGTGTGGCCTTGAGTGGTGGCTAATCTCTTACTGCACACTGACACTGGACTCAGTGTCTTAATCTGTTAAGGGGGAAGATTTGACTAGACAGGTCTACAGTTTCACTCAACTTTAAATGCTGGGATTCCATGTGTTACCTCTCCCAGATATATTTATGATGTGGAGTAAAAAGCCTTTTACTGCTGTCTCAGAGAAGTATTTTGCAGGTTAGGGGTCCTTTCCCAATGCCCTGAACTTGAGCATCTAGAGTTGCTGTCTACCCAAGAGCAGGTCTCTCCTGTGCTAGGCCATGGCAACAGAAAGGTTAAGAAATAGGCCCTGGAGATAGCCTCATCCACCAGAGGGCAGACAGCAGAAGCAAGAAGAACTACAATCCTGCAGCCTGTGGAAGAAAAACCACATTCACAGAAAGATAGACAAGATGAAAAGGCAGAGGGCTATATACCAGATGAAGGAAAAAGATAAAACCCCAGAAAAACAACTAAATGAAGTGGAGATAGGCAACCTTCCAGAAAAAGAATTCAGAATAATGATAGTGAAGATGATCCAGGACCTCAGAAAAACAATGGAGGCAAAGATCAATAAGGTGCAAGAAGTGTTTAACAAAGACCTAGAAGAATTAAAGAACAAACAAACAGAGATGAACAATATAATAACTGAAATGAAAACTACACTCGAAGGAATCAGTAGCAGAATAACTGAGCAGAAGAATGGATAAGTGACCTGGAAGACAAAATGGTGGAATTCACTGCTGCAGAACAGACTAAAGAAAAAAGAATGAAAAGAAATGAAGACAGACTAAGAGACCTCTGGTATAACATTAAACGCAACAACATTCGCATTATAGGGGTCCCAGAAGGAGAAGAGAGAGAGAAAGGACCCGAGAAAATATTTGAAGAGATTATAGTCGAAAACTTCCCTAACACGGGAAAGGAAATAGCCACCCAAGTCCAGGAAGCGCAGCGAGTCCCATACAGGATAAACCCAAGGAGAAACACGCCGAGACACATAGTAATCAAATTGGCAAAAATTAAAGACAAAGAAAAATTATTGAAAGCAGCAAGGGAAAAATGGCAAATAACATACACGGGAACTCCTATAAGGTTAACAGCTGATTTCTCAGCAGAAACTCTACAAGCCAGAAGGGAGTGGCATGAAATACTTAAAGTGATGAAAGGGAAGAACCTACAACAAAGATTACTCTACCCAGCAAGGATCTCATTCAGATTCGAGGGAGAAAACAAAAGCTTTACAGACAAGCAAAAGCTAAGAGAATTCAGCACCACCAAACCAGCTCTACAACAAATGCTAAAGGAACTTATCTAAGTGAGAAACACAAGAGAAGAAAAGGACCTACAAAAACAAACCCAAAACAATTAAGAAAACGGTCATAGGAACATACATATCGATAATTACTTTAAACGTGAATGGATTAAATGCTCCAACCAAAAGACACAGGCTCGCTGAATGGATACAAAAACAAGACCTGTATATATGCTGTCTACAAGAGACCCACTTCAGACCTAGGGACACATACAGACTGAAAGTGAGGGGATGGAAAAAGATATTCCATGCAAATGGAAATCAAAAGAAAGCTGGAGTAGCTATACTCATATCAGATAAAATAGACTTTAAAACAAAGAATGTTACAAGAGACAAGGAAGGACACTACATAATGATAAAGGGATCAATTCAAGAAGAAGATATAACAATTATAAATATATATGCACCCAACATAGGAGCACCACAATACATAAGGCAACTGCTAACAGCTATAAAAGAGGAAATTGACAGTAACACAATAATAGTGGGGGACTTTAACACCTCACTTACACCAATCGACAGATCATCCAAAATGAAAATAAATAACGAAACAGAAGTTTTAAATGACACAATAGACCAGATAGATTTAATTGATATTTATAGGACATTCCATCCAAAAACAGCAGATTACACTTTCTTCTCAAGTGCACACTGAATATTCTCCAGGATAGATCACATCTTGGGTGACAAATCAAGCCTCAGTAAATTTAAGAAAATTGAAATCATTACCAGCATCTTTTCTGACCACAGCACTATGAGATTAGAAATGAATTACAGGGAAATAACCGTAAAAAACACAAACACATGGAGGCTAAACAATATGTTACTAAATAACCAAGAGATCACTGAAGAAATCAAGAGGAAATCAAAAAATACCTAGAGACAAATGACAATGAAAACACGATGATCCAAAACCTGTGGGATGCAGCAAAAGCAGTTCTAAGAGGTAAGCTTATAGCAATACAAGCCTACCTCAAGAAACAAGAAAAATCTCAAATAAACAATCTAACCTTACACCTAAAGGAACTAGAGAAAGAAAAACAAACAAAACCCAAAGTTAGCAGAAGGAAAGAAATCATAAAGATCAGAGAAGAAATAAATGAAATAGAAACAAAGGAAACAATAGCAAAGATAAATAAAACTAAAAGCTGGTTCTTTGAGAAGGTAAACAAAATTGATAAACCATTAGCCAGACTCATCAAGAAAAAGACTGAGAGGACTGAAATCAATAAAATTAGAAATGAAAAGGAGAAGTTACAGCAGACACTGCAGAAATACAAAGCATCCTAAAAGACTACTACAAGCAACTCTATGCCAATAGAATGGACAATCTGGAAGAAATGGACAAATTCTTAGAAAGGTATAACCTTCCAAGACTGAACCAGGAAGAAACAGAAAATATGAACAGACCAATCACAAGTAATGAAATTGAAACTGTGATTAAAAATCTTCCAACAAACAAAAGTCCAGGACCAGATGGCTTCACAGGTGAATTCTATCAAACATTTAGAGAAGAGGTAACACCCATCCTTCTCAAACTCTTCCAAAATATTGCAGAGGGAGCAACACTCACAAACTCATTCTACGAGGCCACCATCACCCTGATACCAAAACCAGACAAAGATGTCACAAAGAAAGAAAACTACAGGCCAATATCACTGATGAACATAGATGCAAAAATCCTCAACAAAATACTACCAAACAGAATCCAACAGCACTTTGAAATGATCATACAGCATAATCAAGTGGGGTTTATCCCAGGAATGCAAGGATTCTTCAATATATGCAAATCAATCAACGTGATACACCATATTAACAAACTGAAGGAGAAAAACCATATGATCATCTCAATAGATGCAGAGAAAGCTTTCAACAAAATTCAACACCCATTTATGATAAAAGCCCTGCAGAAAGTAGGCATAGAGGGAACTTTCCTCAACATAATAAAGGCCATATATGACAAACCCACAGCCAACATTGTCCTCAATGGTGAAAAACTGAAACCATTTCCACTAAGATCAGGAAAAAGACAAGGTTGCCCACTCTCACCACTATTATTCAACATAGTTTTGGAAGTGTTAGCCACAGCAATCAGAGAAGAACAAGAAATAAAAGGAATCCAAATCGGAAAAGAAGAAGTAAAGCTGTCACTGTTTGCAGATGACATGATACTATACAAAGAGAATCCTAAAGATGCTACCAGAAAACTACTAGAGCTAATCAATGAATTTGGTAAAGTAGCAGGATACAAAATCAATGCACAGAAATCTCTTGCATTTCTATACACTAATGACGAAAAATCTGAAAGTGAAATTAAGAAAGCACTCCCGTTTACCATTGCAACAAAAAGAATAAAATATCTAGGAATAAACCTACCTAAGGAGACAAAAGACCTGTATGCAGAAAATTATAAGACACTGATGAAAGAAATTAAAGATGATACAAATAGATGGCGAGATATACCATTTTCTTGGGTTGGAAGAATCAACATGGTGAAAATGACTCTACTACCTAAAGCAATCTACAGATTCAATGCAATCCCTATCAAACTACCACTGGCATTTTTCACAGAACTAGAACAAAAAATTTCACAATTTGTATGAAAACACAAAAGACCCCGACTAGCCAAAGCAATCTTGAGAATGAAAAATGGAGCTGGAGGAATCAGGCTCCCTGACTTCAGACTTTATTACAAAGCTACAGTAATCAAGACAGTTTGGTACTGGCACAAAAACAGAAATATAGATCAATGGAACAGGATAGAAAGGCCAGAGATAAACCCACGCACATATGGTCACCTTATCTTTGATAAAGGAGGCAAGCATATACAGTGGAGAAAAGACAGCCTCTTCAATAAGTGGTGTTCGGAAAATTGGACAGATACATGTAAAAGTATGAAATTAGAACACTCCCTGACACCATACACAAAAATAAACTCAAAATGGATTAAAGACCTAAGTGTAAGGCCAGACACTATCAAACTCTTAGAGGAAAACATAGGCAGAACACTCTATGACATAAATCACAGCAAGATCCTTTTTGACACACCTCCTAGAGAAATGGAAATAAAAACAAAAATAAACAAATGGGACCTAATGAAACTTAAAAGCTTTTGCAAAGCAAAGGAAACCATAAACAAGAACAAAAGACAACCCTCAGAATGGGAGAAAATATTTGCAAATGAAGCAACTGACAAAGGATTAATCTCCAAGATTTACAAGCAGCTCATGCAGCTCAATAATTAAAAAACAAACAACCCAATCCAAAAATGGGCAGAAGCCCTAAGTAGACATTTCTCCAAAGAAGATATACAGATTGCCAACAGACACATGAAAGAACGCTCAACATCATTAATCATTAGAGAAATGCAAATCAAAACTACAATGAGATATCATCTCACATCGGTCAGAATGGCCATCATCAAAAAATCTAGAAACAATAAATGCTGGAGAGGGTGTGGAGGAAAGGGAACACTCTTGCACTGTTGGTGGGAATGTAACTTTATACAGCCACTATGGAGAACAGTATGGAGGTTCCTTAAAAAACTAAAAAGACTACTACCATACGACCCAGCAATCCCACTACTGGGCATATACCCTGAGAAAACCATAGTTCAAAAAGAGTTACGTACCAATATGTTCATTGCAGCTCTATTTACAATAGCCAGGACATGGAAGCAACCTAAGTGTCCATCATTGGATGAATGGATAAAGAAGATGTGGCACATATATAGAATGGAATATTACTCAGCCATAAAAAGAAATGAAATGGAGGTATTCGTAATGAGGTGGATGGAGTTAGAGTCTGTCATACAGAGTGAAGTTACTCAGAAAGAGAAAAACAAATACAGTATGCTAACACATATATATGGAATCTAAGGAAAAAAAAAAAGGTCATGAAGAACCTAGTGGCAAGACGGGAATAAAGACACAGACCTACTAAAGAATGGACTTGAGGATATGGGGAGGGGGAGGGGTGAGATGTGACAGGGTGAGAGAGTGTTATGGACATATATACACTACCAAATGTAAAATAGCTAGTGGGAAGCAGCTGCATAGCACAGGGAGATCAGCTCGATGCTTTGTGACCACCTAGAGGGGTGGGATGGGGAGGGTGGGAGGGAGGGAGATGCAAGAGGGAAGAGATATGGGAACATATGTATATGTATAACTGATTCACTTTGTTATAAAGCAGAAACTAACACACCATTGTAAAGCAATTATACTTCAATAAAGATGTTTTTTTAAAAAAAAGAAAATTACAGACCAATATCTCTGATGAATATAGATGCAAAAATCCTCAACAAAATACTAGCAAACAGAATTCAACAACACATTAAAAGGATCATACACCACGATCAAGTGGGATTTATCCCAGGGATGCAAGTATTCTTCAAAAAAAGCAAATCAATCAATGTGATACACCATATTAACAAATTGAAGAATAAAAACCATATGGTCATCTCGATAGATGCAGAAAAAGTTTTTGACAAAAGTCAACACCCATTTATGATAAAAACTCTCCAGAAAGTGGGCATAGAGGGAACCTATCTCAATATAATAAAGGCCATAAATGACAAACCCACAGCAAACATCATTCTCAGTGGTGAAAAACTGAAAGCATTTCCTCTAAGATCAGGAACGAGACAAGGATGTCCACTCTCATCACTATTATTCAACATAGTTTGGAAGTCCTAGCCATGGCAATCAGAGAAGAAAAAGAAATAAAAGGAGTACAAGTTGGAAAAGAAGAAGTAAAGCTGTCACTGTTTGCAGATGACATGATAGTATATATAGAGAGTCCTCAAAATGCCACCAGAAAACTACTAGAGCTAATCAATGAATTTCATAAAGTTGCAGGATACAAAATTAATGCACAGAAATCTCTTGCATTCCTATACACTAATGATGAAAAATCTGAAAGAGAAATTATGGAAACACTCCCATTTACCATTGCAACAAAAAGAATAAAATACCTAGGAATAAACCTACCTAGGGAGACAAATGACATGTATGCAGAAAACTATAAGACACTGATGAAAGAAATCAAAGATGACAAACAGTTGGAGAGATATACCATGTTCTTGGATTGGAAGAATCAACATTGTGAAAATGACTATACTACCCAAAGCAAGCTACAGATTCAATGCAATCCCTATCAAATTACCAGTGGCATTTTTTACAGAACTAGAACAAAACATCTTAAAATTTGTATGGAGACAAAAAAGACCCCGAATAGCCAAAGCAGTCTTGAGGGAAAAAAACGGAGCTGGAGGAATCAGATTCCCTGACTTCAGGCTATACTACAAAGCTACAGTAATCAAGACAATATGGTACTGGCACAAAAACAGAAATATAGATCAATGGAACAGGATAGAAAGCCCAGAGGTAAACCCACTCACCTATGGTCAACTAATCTATGACAAAGGAGGCAAAGATATACAATGGAGAAAAGACAGTCTCTTTAATAAGTGTTGCTGGGAAAACTGGACAGCTACATGTAAAAGAATGAAATTAGAACCCTCCCTAACACCATACACAAAAATGAACTCAAAATGGATTTGAGACTTAAATGTAAGACCGGACACTATAAAACTCTTAGAGGAAAACATAGGAAGAACACTCTTTGACATAAATCACAGGAAGATCTTTTTTGATCCACGTCCTAGAGCAATGGAAATAAAAACAAAAATAAACAATTGGGATCTAATGAAACTTCAAAGCTTTTGCACAGCAAAGGAAACCATAAACAAGACGAAAAGACAACCCTCAGAATGGGAGAAACTATTTGCAAACAAATCAATGGACAAAGGATTAATCTCCAAAATATATAAACAGCTCATGCAGCCCAATATTGAAGAAACAAACAACCCAATCCAAAAATGGGCAGAAGACCTAAATAGACATTTCTCCAAAGAAGACATACAGATGGCCAAGAAGCACATGAAAAGCTGCTCAACATCACCAATTATGAGAGAAATGCAAATCAAATCTACAATGAGGTATCACCTCACACCAGTTAGAATGGGCATCATCAGAAAATCTACAAACAACAAATGCTGGAGAGGGTGTGGAGAAAAGGGTACCCTCTTGCACTGTTGGTGGGAATGTAAATTGATACAGCCACTCTGGAGAACAGTATGGAGGTTCCTTAAAAAACTAAAAATAGAATTACCATATGATCCAGCAATCCCACTACTGAGCATATACTCAGAGAAAACCATAATTCAAAAAGACACATGCACCCCAATGTTCATTGCAGCACTATTTACAATAGGCAGGGCATGAAAGCAACCTAAATGCCCATCGACAGACAAATGGATAAAGAAGATGTGGTACATATATACCATGGAATATTACTCAGCCATAAAAAGGAACGAAATTGTGTCATTTGTTGAGACGTGGATGGATCTAGAGATTGGCATAGAGAGTGAAGTAAGTCAGAAAGAGAAAAACAAATATCGTATATTAACGCATGTATGTGGAACCTAGAAAAATGGTACAGATGAACCGGTTTGCAGGGCCGAAGTTGAGACACAGATGTAGAGAACAAACGTATGGACACCAAGGGGGGAAAACCACCATGGGTTGGGGGTGGTGGTGTGCTGAATTGGGCGATTGGGATTGACATGTATAGACTGATGTGTATAAAATTGATGACTAATAAGAACCTGCAATATAAACAAACAAACAAACACACACACAAAAACAACTAATACTAAACTTTCTTTGGATTATTTGTATGGAAATATGTTAATATAAATATTTCAGACATTACTTGAAATTTCTAAAAGTCTTAAAACCAAAAAGAAATACACCTTACTATGCTTCAGGATGAGGGGTTGTACAGACTGACACGTGTTTCGGCTCTGCTGGTGGCTGTGACTCAGTGTTGCACTATGATTATATAAGTACCCGGGAACAGGTGGCCTTACATATATGCTGGCAGCCCCAGATCTCTCCCATCAGATTCAACACTAATTTTTTTTATCCTTCTTTTGGATACAAGCTTCTTTGAGTTCATCTTTGCAATGGAATGAAAGAATTACTGTGGAACAGGCAGAACAGGAATTGACCATCAATTGGATGGAACCCAGCCCTCAAAGCAAAGCTGGAACTAGAAAGTGAAATCCCTGAGCCTTGAGCCTGCGTCGCCTAGCCCTGGCTTGCTGCTCTGCTGCTCTCCTCGCCTCCCTCCCTCCCTCTCACCTGTGTGGTCCACCTTCCCTCCCAGACCGCCCAAGGTAGCTCCAATCCCACCAGGAGCCTCAGGAGGCCCCAAGAAGTGACTGTCCCTGGGGACAAAAAGTGAGTAAGTATGTGTGTATGGATGAAGAGGAGTAGGGGCCAGAATGGTGCAGCTGGGGCAATGACATCAACAGTATTTCTTCTTAGATTCTTCCAATCAGATTGCACACTTCAACCTCAGCTGTCATTTCAAGGGAAGGCTGTAGCTTGGATTTTAGCTTTCTCCCCATCTCCATTGCCTGACATCTTTATGGTCAAAGATTCATTTTACCTCTGGGTTTGTTTCTCCCTGTGTCCCTTCACCTGTCTGAAGCTCACCTTCTTCACCCACTCCCTACAAACTACAAGAAAACAAACAAAAAAACAAATAGGAGTCTCCTCCCTCACTTAACCATCACTGTTTCTCTGCCTTTCCTTTTGCAAATTTCTCGAATGCATGAGTCTATCCTTGCTGCCTTCACTTCTTCATCTCCCATTTGTGTCTGACTCTACAGTACAGTGAACTGCCCTCATGGTCCCCTGTGACCTTCTCATTGTTCAATCCCAAGACCTTTTTTTAGCCTCATCCAATTTAAACTCTTGGCAACATGCCAGCCAGCTGCTCCTTCTTCCAACTCTCTCTCCTCTTGGCTTCTGAGACCAGTCTCTTTACTGCTCCATCTATGCCTCAGAAACAATCACCTTCTTCTCAGTCTCTCTTGCCACCCTCTCTTCCCTGGCATGGACACCACCTATATGTGTACCTACACATATATTTGTAAGTAGGCAGGTACTGAGTGCCTGTCTTCTTCCAAAAAGGATTTAAACAGGTTACAGAAATATACACTCCACTAGAGTAACAAAAAAGGGAATGAGATGGAAGTGGTGGGGAAGGGTAAATTGTAGCCATAATAAATGAAAAATGCAAAACTTTAATCAAAAGGCACTATAAGATAATTAGTCCACCCAACAAATCTGATCATGTTACTGTCCCATCAAAAAGTCCTTGATGAACCATTACTGCCCAACTCCTTAGCTTAGCCTTTCATACTTGGACCCCAGTTTGCTTTTCCAGCTTATTTACTATCTCTGGGCCTTGGTCCAAGCTGATTCCTCTGCTTAGAATATACTGTGCTCAACAAACAGAAAACAAAAAGCAACCCTAAACCAACCATACTAAACTTCATTAATCATCAAGGAAATGTAAATTATAGCCACAATGTACCACTGCACACCCACGAAAATGGCTAAAAAGAAGAAGATGGAAAGTTCTAAATCAAGCCTTGTGAGAATATGGAGCAAAGTGAATTCTCCTAAACTGCTGATAGAAGTGTAAATTGGTTCAATTATTTTGGTAAATTGTTTGTAAGTATCTAATAAAGCTGAACATATGCATACAAAAACTAAAACTGTCTCTGAGGATAAGCATTTCTATGTATGGACCATAACACAGAGTATGTGCGTATCTTTCCTTACCAGGGCTCAGATTCTCCCTGGACCATCTGCTGTTTAAAATCACAAAACAAATACAACATAGTAGAATGAAACTTGACAAATAACTTCCTGGAAACTACATTGTGAAGTAAATTTCAACTCTCTCCTTTATTTCCATTTACTTCAAATGGTGAATTATTTAAAAAGAGATTTTATGTTTTCTTAATCATGTATTACAAAATGAAAGATTTTGGGGAAAACATTTTAACAAATTAATAAATCTCTGTAAAGATTCTTTTTTTATGGAATAAAACTTTATTCCATAAAAATTAGAATATACTGTGCTCTCCTCTTCCTCACGTTGCCCACTCAACAAACATCTACTCATTATTTAAGACAATTCCAACATCACCTCTTCTGTGAAGCCTCTCCCTGCTACTCCTGTGATAATTTATCACTCCTTTTTGGTAGCAAATAAACTTCCATAAGCTTCAGTTTCTGCATCTGGACAATGGGAATGATAATGGAACCTACTTTATTGTGAGGATTAAATGAAACACACATGAAAAGTACTTAACGCAGTGCTTGGCATGTGTGCATTTACTAGATGTTGACAACTAGGTATTTTACCCCTTTTATAAGTGGAGAAGACAATAGCCAAGAAGACTAAGATATTTTCTTAAGCTAATTAGGATCCCAATGATAGAATTTAGAATAAGCCCCTGATTCCTCTTGCCTGGGCCACAGGCTATTCTATCCTTGCCCATATAGTCTCTCAAACGTTGCTCTTCATCAGTACCTGGCTGTTCTTCTCTGGAAAATCTTTTCTACCCTGAATGTCAGTCTCTTCAAATTTAGACACTACTAGCCCAAGTGACTTTATCTGCACAAGTGTGAGTATGGGCGCTGTTCAGTTCTAATCCTGTTGCGTTAGTCTTGCTGAGAACACTGTCTCTGTAATTCACTGCTAAAACAGTCGGGTCCCAGTGTGCCCTGGGATTGCCAAATGGATTCAGAAGTCAAGGAGAAGGCATCCCAGTGCCAGTGGTCAGACAGGTACAGGGGCCACCAGACCCAGCCACGCGAGGCATTTGCTGGCCCTTGGTGTCAGGAAATCCTGGGTGACCTAACGTCTGGCTTGGCGGCCAGGGGTGTGTTCTCAAGGGCCACCTCCTCAGCAGCCCTCTGACTGTGGGCACTTGGCAGTGCATGCACATTTGTGCTTGTGTGTGCTCGGTGTGTCTCTCTGTGTGTGACTCTCTCTTGTATTCAGGGACCTTGTGGTTCCCCTGGGGGAATCTCATAATAATTATACCAATACTAAGTGAAAGTGGTATACATGCTTATCCAGAGAGAGGAAATAGGAGGCTCAGCGAGGCCAAATGCTTCACACAGTCACTTGGCTCATAAGTGGTCATATGCGATCTACCTCACCTTGAGCCCAAGTTGTTTCTTGCATGCTTTATGCCCCTTTCAGAAAAGTAGAGGAACACACAAAGGTCCTTGGATAACCACATAAGGCACCCTACAAGGGCTGCCCTGCACATGCAGAAGGCTCCCAGTAAACATTCTTGGGGTGACCTGTATGTGGATGTACCCTGAGGAGGGGGATCACAGGCCCTGGAAAGCAGGAATTGAGCATTACATTTGGAAGAGTAGGCTTAGTAAGCACACAGGGAGCGGCATGTTGGTGCTGAGAGGCTGGGAGCCAGCTCTGGGATCTTAGGCAGGTTTCTCCCAGTTTCTCCATCTTATATGAGAGGTTGGTGGAGATGACTTTGTGGTTCCTTTCTTTAATGAGGGGTTTTCATGTGGTGTTGAACCTCTCCCCTGAGATGAGGATTATTAAAAAATTACTGTAAGCACACAGTATCTTACATGTATGTGGAGCTTCATTAATATTTTCCATTGCTCTTTTGAATTTGGAAGTGCATTTCAGCTTATTTTACATAGCACAGGTTTTTTCATATTACATGATAATGGAGTAATGAATTTTTATGGCAACTTGAGGCAGAACCCCTATTGCTTTCACGGCAGACATTTTACCCACCTACAGGCCTCAAGGAGCAAAACACGTAGGCAGTGTCCATCAAGGGGACAGGCAAGGACAGGCCTGGAGAGAAATGTGTGGTCAGCAGGCACTGAAGGCTCCAGGGGGTCGCAGTCAGAGAGGACAGCCTGGAGAGCCAGCACAAGTGGGTCGCCTGAAGCTGGGTCTGGTCTGGTCCACACAATGTTTTAAAGAAATTCAAAATAGTTGCTAAAATTGAAAATTGGGATATTTCACATTAAAAGTCAGTGTTCTGGGCTTCTGTTGAAAGATGGGAAGGGGCATTAACCCTGTATTCCTAGTTGGCCACCTTTTGCCCGATGCAAAAGGGGGCCACACTGTCCAGTCCAGCCCAGGGGCTGCTCCATGTGCTTCCCTCTTCCCTGTCACCTGCATCTGTGGGCACCTTACCCAAGTATTCAGCCCACTGTGTCCATCTGTATGGGAGCTAAGTCATGATCAACAAACTTATGGTCAATTAAATTTCCCAAATGTGACAGCAATCTGACCCAATATTAGTTGTACCACAGATGAGCTGCCGAAAGATGTGAGATTTTGTACATATTGGTGGATCTTATTTTCCAGAGCTGACTATGAATGCAGGCCCTCTACGCTGGGATCACTTGTTCCATGCCAGGCACTGCTCTAAGTATTTTAACTGCCACAACCACCTCCTGCATGAGGTAGCTACTAATATCCCCCTCTCACGCATGGAGAAACTGAGGCACAGAAAGGTGAAGCAACTTGCTCTGTGTCCAGAAAATAGCAGAGCTGGGATGGGAACCCTGGCAGTCAGACCCCAGAGAGCATCCTCCCACCCACCCTGTTCCCCATCCGCCCCAGCCACCTCAGACTTTTCCATGTCTGTCTTCTCATTCGTGAGAAGCCTGCCAGTCATCCCGGTCTCACAGGGAGCAAATGAGATCATGTGTGAGAAAGCACTTGGTAAATTGCAACATACTCTATAAATGTTAGTTGTTACTAGTAATTACTATAACTTGCAGGTCAGGAGTCAAGTCATCAGCCTGTGACTGAGGCTACCAGCTTGTCAGTCTCTCTCCAGCTATGACTCTGTGGCCTCTAGATGGGGAGGGAGTGTCATTAGCCCTGATTCTTGACATTCCAACATGGTGTGAACAAGGAATCAATTAGAGGAGACCCGTCAGGGTTGTAGCTGAGGTGTGGAGCCAGTTTTCAAAGGCACAGACTAGTTAATTTCAACATTCCCTTCTCCCACCACGGAGGTAAGCCCACCCACAGACACTGCTCTGTTGGGAGGTTCAAGCTCGACCAGTGCCAGGGAGAACTGGAGGGTTCGTCACCCTCTCCCTAAGCAGTTCCCAAGACATCCATGTACAAGGCATGCAGCTGGTAGACTGCACACAGATGCCGACCAAGGGAGTAAGTAGGCACTGAAATCCAACTCATGTTTTGTTCACAAGTTGTGAGTCCTGTTGTGGGCTGCACCTGCAGGAGGGAGCCGTGTCTTTCTCTTCATGCAAAGGTGCCATCTGAGTGCCTTTGGTGGGTCTACCCAACTGGTCTTCCCAGAGAGGCATCATTTTCAGTTCATATGAGGACCCCATGTGGTCTAGAGGGGACCCTGGTTGTGTACCCTAAAAAGACAGATGACAGATTCCTTTGCTGCCCAGGAGCTCAACCCCTATCTCCAGCTTCCAATTCTCCTCCTCCTCTGGGCCCATGGGTTCCCTCCCTGGCAGGCTCACCCCGTGCATATTCTCTTATGACTCCCCATCTCCTGCCCTCCCCCATCTGATCCAAGACAAGGAGATCCAGGGCCAGCTCCCAAGATCAAGGTCATAACCCCATTTGCCTCACCTTTGTCCTCTGTTCCTGGGTTCCTTTTCTGGTAACCTCCTAGGACTCCTGCCTCCCTGCCTATACCTTCCAGTTACCCAGCCCCAAGACTGGAGAACTCTCCTAAATCTGAAGCTCAGCTACAGATTCCTGACTGTGTATAACCTGTCTGACCAGACTTCCAAATGTGGCTCTGTTGATATTGCCTGCATCCGCCCACCTGTGAGGCTAACCCCTGCTTTGTCCCACATGATTCACAGTCTGCTTCCACCAGAGCTGGAGACTACTCAAGACAGTGACACCCAACCTCGCCTGCCTGGCTGAGCATGTGGGATCAGGTTGGGTCAGAGGGACACTTCCCGCAGCACCCATCCCACCCCAATGACGAAGTTGCGCTGGTTCAGACCTTCCCTCCTGGGCTGTCCTATGAGTAAATAAAGTGTCACGCTCAGACAAGTCCAGAGTGATGATCCAGTGGAGCAGTGGTTCTTTACCTGTGTCTGCCCAGTGCCCCGAGGAATCCACACATGGCATCAACACACAGGAGGTGCTCAGTAAATAGTTACTGAACCGTTTGGCTGCCAATACTGTAGCCATTCTTACCTGGAAGATGTTTCAGAATTTCTGCAGGTGGGTGTGGTGGTGGTTGGAGGGAATGTAAAAATTCTCCCCTACTCCTACTGAGAATCACAAATGCCCCCCCCCCATACCCTCTTAAAGCCATGTCCTCTTGGAATCACTGCACTGCAGTTTCTTTGTTGACTTTAGCTCAGATGTGACAAGCTCTACATATGAGAAGGGGTAGCTTCCTCTGTTTCCAACTTTCTGCTTTCTGTACCATCTCCAGTAGTATATGTTTTTATTCCTATTAGCTTGGCTCCCTGCCTTCGCTCATCAGATGGTTATGGGGGACTGAGGTGTTTGTACCCCAAACTTGTCACAAGCTTGGGCTGGCTCTTAAGCCCCCAACATTCAGCGGAACTGGATTGGAGACCCAACAATCCTCATCTTCCTCCCCTCGGACCCAAGCTGGCCGAGGAACCCAAGGGCAGTGGTCTTCAGAAGGGTGCCCCATTCCACCCTGCCAGAGACTTGGGGAAACCCCCCTGAGATGTGATGACCCCAGTTTCCAACTCAGGAGGGCCCAGTGCCAGTCACTGGAACAGAAAGTCAAGCTTGGGGATGTCAGGGGTGTTGGCTCTAACACCTCCTAGGCCTTCCCCTTACCCACAGGGGCAGACAGAAACAAGACCCATTGTCCCTGTTAATGCTCTGGTCTGGGAAGTGACAGGGCACATAAGAGGTCCAACCCACATGAGAAGCCAGAAATCCTGTTGCCCAGTGTCCCCCTCTCCAAGGCTTTAGAGGGGTCACTCTGGGTCTTCTCTCGCAGCTGGGCTTTCTCCGGTGTCCTCAGTGGTTCAGGGTTGTGCAAGTCTCCCCGCTCCCACCCATACCCATGTCCTGCTCAGCCTGGCAGGGCCCTGACTCATGGCCACGTGATTGGGCAACCAGTTTTTGGAGACTGACCTTGGCAAGAAGAGGGGTGAGCATGCCTCAGGGCTGACTGGGAATAGCATACACAGGTGCTCACTCAGGTGGGTGTTTGCATGAAATAAGAGACTATAGATTATGCTGTCTTTTTCCTCTTACTCCCCTGATCCACCCCCCTCCCCCACCCTCTGGAACCCAGGGCCCACATGCTGCCTCCCCTTTCTCCCCAGTGGTTAGATCTTCTATCCAGGGAAGTGCTTGGTACTGAAGACGGGTATGTCCGATTCTCCTCTCCTCCGCTCCCTCACTAGACCTCCACCCTTCTGCGAACCTCCTTACTCTGAGCATCTCACCTCTTCATGAGCCCCTACTTTCCATGCCCTTACCCTTCCATGTGTCCCTTGCACACCCACGCGTGCGCACACACATACATACACACACACGCGCGTGCATGTGTGGACATCTTTTTTGGTGTCCTGATTTATTTCCTCTCAGGTAGCTGCTGGGTTGGAAAGACATTGATAAAGTAGGTCACTCTACCTAAGGAAGAAAATCGCTGTTGTATACCGTTATCATTCCCAGCAGCATCTGCATCCCCTAACTGTAAAAATCGAAAAAGCTCTACACTGGTAGTATTTCCTTCATTAGCAATAGGTCAGTGGGGGGAAAATTCGCAGTTAGAGGAGTCTTCCTATTCACTATCAAATCATGCTTTGCAGCAAGGGAATTACTCAAATTGCCTAAGAGTGGCCTTTTGTTCCCTTCACTTGGTCCCATCTCTCCAGGCTTCTAAAACCCTGAGCACAGCAATGTGTGTGTTCAAACAGGGTCCTATTGCAATTTTGGCTAATGTGTGTTTGAGGTCTGGTAAAATTTTCAGTATATTCCCCCGTTTGTTGAAATTGGTGTATCTCCAACTCTACCTTTTCAGTCAGATGCTCTCAATCTGACTGTTTAACAGATTGTGGGTGAGAAAGAAAAAAGAAGGGAAGGGCTTCCCTAGTGGTGCAGTGGTTAAGCATTCTGCCTGCCAATGCAAGGGACATGGGTTCGAGCCCTGGCCTGGGAAGATCCCACATGCCACGGAGGAACTAAGCCCGTGTGCCACAACTACTGAGCCTGAGCTCTAGAACCTGCAAGCCACAACTACTGAGCCCACGTGCCCCAAATACTGAAGCCTGCGCGCCTAGAGCCCGTGCTCCGCAACAAGAGAAGCCACGACAACAGAAGCCTGTGCACCGCAACGAAGAATAGCCCCTGCTCACCACAGCTAGATAAAGCCTGCGCACAGCAACAAAGACCCAACACAGCCAAAAATAAATAAATTAATTAATTAAAAAAAAAAATAAAGAAGGGAAAAGCAACACTTTTCTGTAAGCTTAATAATGTTTTAACATGAAGTTGACTAAGAAAGGGCTATAAAACACCTTAAATGAATATATACATAAATGTCCCAGAGAATCTGGCAAATTCTTATAAATTAATTAGATTATTACTCTGTCATGAACTGTAAATGTAATACAGCTACAGACAGAAAAACTGGGAATGTTGCTCTGGAATGTTTGATATACACAAATGATCTGAACACATGTACCTAACCGTGTTATGATAGAAACAGTAAAGGATTGCTAATATGTAATTTTTACTACTGTTCTGCTTCTGTTTTACTTGGGAAAAAATTGAGATTTTGCCAAAGGATGACTTATACTGCAAGATTCCTGAATGGGATGTGAACGAGGAACTACAGCTGGGATGCCTGAAGGTGGTGGGAGGCCCAGCACCTGGATGCAACAGTGCCTGTTCATCCCACCCAGGAGTTCAGCTCAGCCTGTGCAGCAGCCTGCCAGTTTGGATATTTGTCGACATTTGTGATTTGATGCTTAGAAAAGTCAGAGACTATCATGAAAGACACATAGGAACCTGGACACTACCCAGGCTGTTGGGCCGGCAGTTGCCCAATTGCAGGGCCCAGTATACTTTCTGGGTCATTTTTGATGTTTGGGGTGGGATGTTAGAGACAGTCGGTATATGGATAAGAGTGCAGATTCTGGAGCTTTGCTCAGAATAAGATTTTAAGTCTACTACTTGCTAGCTGTGTGAACTTGGGCAAGTTACTTAAGCATTCCAATCTGGATTTCCTTACCCATGCAGTGAGATAATAATGTTGCTATGAGGATTAAAGGAATTAATATCACTTAGAAGAGTGCCCAGCACATAGTAGCCACTTAACAAGCATTAGTTTTTTATTACTTTTACTATTTAGAGAAAGGTCTCAGAAATTGCATTGGACTGCTAGTAAAAGACTGTAAGTAACTGTGATATGATAATATGAGCTTTATTGTTATTATTATTATTTGGTGAAAGAAGTCTGGAGTTATAAAGTCCAAAATTAGTATGAAGAACCCATACCAGTCACTCTATCCATCTGCTCTACCATCCATAGTGCATGGCTTCCATCTCTAGGTTATTCATGGTCAAATGGAGCTGCTGAAGATCCAGCTATCACATAAGTGTTCCAGGTAGGAAGCAGGAGGAAGTGTGGAAAAACAAAAAAGAGAGGAGTAATCTCCAGTTGCCTCTCCCCCTTTAGGCAGTTTTTTCCTGTGAACTGCCCCCACAACAGCTTCTACTCCCATTTCCTTAGGTAAAATAATGTGGTCATAAGGTTTTTAAAAAATATTTCTTTATTTTCTTTATTTTCTTTTTTCTTTTTTTGGCTGCGTTGCATCTTCATTGCAGGGCATGGGCTTCTCTCTAGTTGTGATGTGTGGGCTCCAAGGCATGTGAGCTCTGTAGTTGTGGCAGGTGGGCTCCAGAGCGCATGGGCTCTGTAGTTTGCGGGCACATGGGCTCTCTCATTGAGGCGCATGAGCTCAGTAGTTGTGGCGCACAGACTTAGTTGCCCCATGGCATGTGGGATCTTAGTTCTGCGACCAGGGATCAAACCCACGTCTCCTGCATTGGAAGGTGGATTCTTTACCACCAGGACCACCAGGGAAGTCCCGTCATATGGTTTTAAAGAGGGTCAAAAATGTAGTTACTCTAAATAAAAGTAGGGTTGTGTTACTCAGCAAGAAGAGGAGAGTAGTACTGGTTGGGTAGACAAGCAGTAGTTGTTGCTTAGTTATATCCAACACAAGAAGGTTGTACTTTTAGATGGTCTTGATTGGTTATTTTTATATGTTGAGAATTTGGAAAATGCTAAGTGAGGTGAAAAATGTCTATAGACACATGAAGGCAACTGATGAATGTGTAATCAGGTGCAGAAATTAATATGGCTTTTTAATACTTTTATGAATTCTTTTGACAACTGATCTGATCTGTTTGGTAAGCATTAAAAACAATCACTGAGGGGAATTTTGGATTAACAGCCCTAGTACAGCATCTCTCACCTTTTCAATAAAGTATCTATGAAGCCATGGCAGGGAGTAATATTGGAGAAAGCTTATACCCACCCCAGAAATGAAATCTAATGGGCTGAGCAGAAACCCAAAATTTCAAAGGAATCTTTAACATAGAAAAATGAAGGTTAAGACAGGCCTTCATGTCATTTGGATCATGAAACAGAGCATACCTGAAGAACATAAAACTCTTCAGACCTCCACACTCTTTACTTCTTGACTCAGAGACCCAGCTGACTCTCCACTGTGGGGTCCTGTGAGGTAATAAAGGTTGATTCTCATCCTCTCTCCTTGTTAACTTTCTGCATATATTTAAAGACAGCAATTCCCCAGAAGTTAACTAGGCAGCAAGTAGTGGGATGGTGTGTGTGTGTGTGTGTGTGTGTGGACACACTGGGGTGGAGGACTGGCTGCAGTGCCTACATTCTGGGGGGATATAATCCCTACAAGTAAAGAGCTATTAGAATTGGCATTGAGAGAAAGACCTCTGTTGGAACCAATCAGAACTGTAGCTTTTCAAGACTCACAGTGGTTAGAGTATCATGTGTACGGGTTAAATGAATGAGCATCCACTGGAAATCAGAACTGGGCTGGATGTTAATACTCCAACCTGTCCCTCAGCCACGGAACTGAGAATGGAGTTCGACCTTCACACAAATAGAAATGCAACCAGGGGAAATCATTATCTGTTGTTAAATATCAAGTTTAAATAGCATTTCCCTTTAAAAAATGATTTAAATATGACTGAGAGACAGGATAGCATCAATACTTTGGAGCCAGATGGTCTGTGTTCAAATCCTGACTCCATCATTTCTAGTTCTGTGACCTTGGGCAAGTTACCTAACCTTGGTGCTCAGCATTCACATCTATAAAATGAGGTTAATAATGCTTCTTCATTGTTGTTGTGAGGATTGTATGAGTCAATATATGAGAAATGTTTAGGATAGTACATAGTAAGCACTCAATCAATGTGACATATATTATAATGATGAAGATTATGATTAAAGAGAAAAATAATTTAATATAGAACCTGTAAGTAAATTACAGAAACAAGGGAAAGGAAATAGCTGGTTGGAGAGTCAGAGGTCAAATACATCTTCAGAAATAATGTACTGCAGGCTTCAAAAGAAAATTTCAGGAAGATCTTTTGTATGCTCAGTAGAGTAAAAGAAGATGTGGTCTTTATAAAATAGGACAGAAACATGCAAAGAGAGAGACAACAAAATATAAAAATGTATGTTGAGCCAATAAAGAACAGAACTGATAACACAGAAGATGAAAGCAGGAATCTGTGGAGAACAAGCATGAGAAATTCTTCCAGAATGCAGAGGAAAAGAGAAAAAAAATCATGTGGGAGAATATGATGGGTATAGAGAACAGAAAATTGAGACGTGACATAAAAAATTGACTCTGAAGAAGAGAACAGAACAAATGGACAGAATACTTCACTATGAAATAAAAGAATATCTTCTGACTGCCAGAGCTTTCTATGTTGATTAAAATGATGTGCTCCTTCTATACCAAATCAATGAAAAGAGACTCACATTTAGGCACACACAGGCAAAATATGTAAAGCATCCAGGCCAAGGAGGCATGCTTAAAAATTAGATTGGCTATACACATCACCTCAGTAGTACTAAACACCAAGAAAGACAAAAGCATGACAGTTTGCCAATGATGTCATTTTCTATCTGGAAAATGTTAACAGAAGCCACAGAAAAAAATTTCCAGAAATAATAACCAAGTTCAGCACCATGATCAGTTTTTAAGCTACTATGCAAAAGTAACAATTTTAAAATTTTCCAACAATAAGCAGTTTTCTGGAGTGCTTGCCCGTCATGGAGGGGGTGGCTAGGAGGCTGAGTGACATCTTTCACAGTCTTGTGGGGCTACAGCACAAGGCCTGAAGTCCAAGACCCACCAAAAGGGAAGCCTGATGAACTCTCCTCCCTGAGACCTCAAAGGAGTGTCTGCACCCTATGACTAAGGTTGAACTAGGCATAAATAGGCCTTCAGCAGGATTGCAAATCAGTTTTAAGTATTCAGTCTCTGAAATTGGGTTAAGGTGATCCCAGGTTGCTAGTGCTTCTAGGCACATCACAAAAGTAACATAAACTCAATCTAGGAAAAGATATAAAGGTTCAATTCACTAGGGAGATGTAACAATGTTAAATATGTATGCACCTAATAATATTTTAAAATATTTTGAGCTGAATAATAATAAAAATACTATATGAACATCCAATGTTGTGCAATGCAGATAAAGCTGTGCCTAGAGGGAAATTTATATATAAATATATTAAAATAATAGATAATATGTATAATATAAATACAGATATTTATAATATAACATTATATTTATGTAAATTTATATTTTAATGTAAACAAATACAATAAACATATACATAATTAATATAAAATTGATTAATTTAACATATAAACTTACATATATGTATATGTAAACAAGAATAATATGGGAGAAACTACTCTAGCTAGCAGTATCAAGATTTATTAAAAACTATACTAATTAAGACTTTGTGGTATTGACTCAAGGATGAACAAATGTATCAATGGATTAGATATATGGACCCTTGATTATGTCAAAGGTGGCACTGTAGAGCAGTAGGAAAAGGAAAGTTTTTTTCAGTGAATGTTCTGGGATATTGGAATACTCATTAGGAAAAAGGTGAAAATTAATTTCTGCCTCACATACACAAAAAGATTCATATATACGAATACATTAAAATAAAAAAACTTCTGTTCATCAAAAATGACATTAAGAAAGTAAAAAAGAAATCCATAGAAGGAGACTATGCAATACATATGACTGAAAAAGGGATTATATTGCTTTGAATATATATAGGATATGTAACAATACATATAAAGATCCTGGGTTCATAGGATCATAGGGTAGGTATATCTTCAACTTTGGTAAATAATGACAACAGTTTTCCAAAATAAGTACTCAATTATACACTAAAGTGCAGTAGCTGGAGAAAAAGTTACTAGGAACAGGGCTACATTGCAAACCAAGCTTAGTTAGAAATCCTGAGATTAGAGGAAAGCAACTAGAGAAGAGCTGGAAAACAATGAAGAGGAGATGACAGTGGCAGAGCATGAGATAGGAATGAGGAAATTTAATACAGTGAAATGGAAATAAAGGTTAAAAAGAAGTAAAGAGAAAATAGTAGATGTAGAAAACAGTCAAAGGAGATCCAACATAGGCATAATTGGTTTCCCTGAAAAAGAAAATCAAAACAAGGTAAAGAAAAAATATTTAAAATATAATAGAAGAAAAACAGGTGGTTTCTTTTTTTTTTTTAAATCAGTGTTACAGAATGAACTTTAATCAGATGGGATTTAAAAAAAATATTTACTTATTTATTTGGCTGCACCAGGTCTTAGTTGCAGCACTTGGGATCTTTGTTGCCGCATGCCGGATCTTTGTTGCAGCATGCTAATCTTTAGTTGTGGTATGTGGGATCTTTTAGCTGCAGCATGTGGGCTCTTAGTTGCGGTATGTGGAATCTAGTTCCCTGACCAGGGATGGAACCCGAGCCTCCTGCATTGGGAGTGCAGAGTCTTACCCACTGGATCACCAGGGAAGTCCCTATTTTCTTTTTTTAAATTGAAGTATAGTTGATGTACAATATTATACAAGTTTCAGGTGTAAAATATGGTGATTCACAATTTTTAAAGATTATACTCCATTTATAGTTATTTTAAATATTGGCTATATTCTCTGTGCTGTACAATACATCCTTGTAGCTTATTTTATACATAATAATTTGTACCTCTTATATTACCCCTCCCCCTTCTCTCTCCCCACTGGTAACCACTAGTTTGCACTCTATGTCAAACAGGTAGTTTCTGATACAGTTAAATATACACTTACCATATGACACAGCAATTCCATCCACTCCTAGGTATTTACCAGAATAAATGAAAACATATGCCCACATAAAGACTTATATATGAATGCTCATAACAGATATAGGAATTTGACAAAATAATTCCATATTTCATTCAAAAGAATAGATTTAAAGATAATATGATTTTCAAAGTGATAATGAAAGAACTTTCACTATTAGCATTTTAAACTTACTTTAAAACTACAGTTTTTTTAAAGAAAAGTATGATACTGTTGTAGAAATAGTCCAGCAGATTAGTAGAACAGAGACAGCCTATAATGTGTGTGTATGTGTTTTGTTAAATTGAAGTATAGTTGACTTGCAATATTAGTTTTGGGTGTGCAACATAGTAATTTGATATTCTCATAGATTATACTCCATTTAAAGTTATTTTAAAATATTGCTTATATTCCCTGTGTTGTACAGTGCACCCTTGTAACTTATCTATATTATACCTAGTAGTTTGTACCTCTTAATCCTCCTCCATTTTGCTCCTCCCCCATCCTCTCCCCACTGGTAACCACTAGTTTGTTCTCTGTACCCCTGAGTCTGTTTCTGTTTTGTTATATTCATTCTTAGCTTTATTTTTCAGATTGCAAAAATAAATGAATACATATAGTATTTGTCTTTCTCTGTCTTACTTCAGTAAGCATAATAACTTCCAAGTCCATCCATGTTGTACAAATGAAAAAATTCCATTCTTTTTTATGGCTGAGTAATATTCCATTGTATATATCTACCACATCTTCTTTATTCATTCATCTGTTGATGGACACTGAGGTTGCTTCCATATCTCGGCTATTGTAAATAATGTTACTATGAACATTGGGGTGCATATGTCTTTTTGAATTAGTGTTTTTGTTGTCTTTGGATATATACCCAGGAATAGAATTGCTGGTTAATATGGTAGTTCTGTTTTTAGTTTATTGGGGACCCTCCATACTGTTTCCATAGTGGCTGTACCAATTTGCATTTCCAACAATTGTGTACCTAAATTTTCCTCTTCTCCATATCCTCACCAACACTTATTTGTTGTCTTTTTTTTTTAATTTTATTTTTTGGCCATGCCATGCAGCATGTGGGATCTTAGTTCCCTGACCAAGGATTGAATCTGCACTCCCTGCATTGGAAGCACAGAGTCTTAACCACTGGACTGCCAGGGAAATCCTATTTGTTGTCTTTTTGATGATAGCCATCTGACAGGAGTGAGGTGATATCTCATTGTGGTTTTGATTTGCCTTTCTCTGATGATTAGTGATGTTGAGCATCTTTTCATGTGTCTGGTGGTCATCTGTATGTCTTCTTGGGAAAAGTGTCTTCAGGTCTTCTGCCTGTTTTTTAATAGGGTTGTTTTTTTTTTGATATTGAGCTACATGAGTTTTTCATATATTTTGGATATTATCCTTATCAGACATATCATTTGCAAATATCTTCTCCCATTCAGGAGGTTGTCTTTTCATTTTGTAGAGGGGTGGGATAGGGAGGGTGGGAGGGAGGGGTATGCAAGAGGGAAGAGATATGGGAACATATGTATATGTATAACTGATTCACTTTGTTATAAAGCAGAAACTAACACACCCTTGTAAAGCAATTATACTCCAATAAAGATGTTAAAAAAAAAGGTAGGATTACTTGAGGGAAAGGATCAAGAAATTGATCCTCTTAAAGAAACATGACAGGGGGAAACCAATCCTTGGTGACAGCGTACTAGACAGCTGAATTGACTTTAAGAACACACAAGTGGAGGGCTCTGGGTAAGATGGTGGAAGAGTAAGATGCGGAGATCACCTTCCTTCCCACAGATACATTAGAAATACATCTACACGTGGAACTGCTCCTACAGAACACCCACTGAATGCTGGCAGAAGACGTCAGACCTCCCAAAAGGCAAGAAACTCCCCCCGTACCTGGGTAGGGCAAAAGAAAAAAGAAATAACAGAGACAAAAGAATAGGGATGGGACCTGCACCAGTGGGAGGGAGCTGTGAAGGAGGAAAAGTTTCCAAACACTAGGAAGCCCCTTTGCGGGCGGAGACTGCGGGTGGCAGAGGGGGGAAGCTTCGGAGCCACGGAGGAGAGCACAGACACAGGGGTGCAGAGGGCAAAACGGAGAGATTCCCGCACACAGGTTCGGCGCTGAGCAGCACTCACCAGCCCGAGAGGCTTGTCTGCTCACCCGCCGGGGTGGACGGGAGCTGGGAACTGAGGCTCAGGCTTCGGTCAGATCGCAGGGAGAGGACTGGGGTTGGCTGCGTGAACACAGCCTGAAGGGGTTAGCGCACCACAGCTAGCCGGGAGGGAGTCCGGGAAAAAGTCTGCAGCTGCCAAAGAGGCAAGAGACTTTTTTTGCCTCTTTGTTTCGCAGTGCACAAGGAGAGGGGATTCAGAGCGCCGCCTAAACGAGCTCCAGAGACAGGCGCGAGCCGTGGCTATCAGCGCGGACCCCAGAGACGGGCATGACACGCTAAGGCTGCTGCTGCCGCCACCAAGAAGCCTGTGTGCAAGCACAGGTCACTATCCACACCGCCCCTCCCAGGAGCCTGTGCAGCCCGCCACTGCCAGGGTCCCGTGATCCAGGGACAACTTCCCTAGGAGAACGCACGGTGCTCCTCAGCCTGCTACAACGTCACGCAGGCCTCTGTCGCCGCAGGCTCGCCCCGCATCCATACCCCTCCCGCCCCCCCGCCTGAGTGAGCCAGAGCCCCCGAATCAGCTGCTCCTTTAACCCCGTCCAGTCTGAGCGAATAACACACGCCCTCAGGCGACCTACATGCAGAGGTGGGTCCAAATCCAAAGCTGAACCCCGGGAGCTGTATGAACAAAGAAGAGAAAGGGAAATTTCTCCCAGCAGCCTCAGAAGCAGCGGATTAGAGCTCCACAAACAACTTGATGTACCTGCATCTGTTGAATACCTGAATAGACAACGAACCATCCCAAATTCAGGAGGTGGACTTTGGGAACAGGATATATTAATTTTTCCCCTTTTCCTTTTTTTGTGAGTGTATATCTGTACGCTTCTGGGTGAGATTTTGTCTGTATAACTTTGCTTTCACCATTTGTCCTAGGGTTCAGTCCGTCCACTTTTTTTTTTTCTAACTTAAAAAATTTTTTCTTAATAATTTTTTCCTTATTTTTATTAAAAAATTTTTTTCTTAATAATTTTTTTCTTATATTTTATTTTAACAAATTAAAAAAATTTTTTTCTTAATAAATTTTTTTCTTAGTAATATTTTTCTTATTTTTTATTATAAAAAATTAAAAAAAATTATTTTAAAAAATTAAAATATTTTTCTTCTTAATAAATTTTTCTTAATAATATTTTTTCTTATTTTTTATTATAATAGCTTTATTTTATTTTATTTTATATTACCCTCTTTCTTTCTTTCTTTCTATTTTTTCTCCCTTTTATTCTGAGCCATGTGGATGAAAGGCTCTTGGTGCTCCAGCCAGGCATCAGGCCTGTGCCTCTAAGGTGGGAGAGCCAACTTCAGGACACTGGTCCACAAGAGACCTCCCAGCTCCACGTAATACCAAACGATGAAAATCTCCCAGATATCTCCATCTCAACACCAAGACCCAGCTTCACTGAACGATCAGCAAGCTACAGTGATGGACACCCTATGCCAATCAACTAGCAAGGCAGGAACACAGCCCCATCCATTAGCAGAGAGGCTGCCTAAAATCATAGTAAGGCCACAGACACCCCAAAACACACCACCAGATGTGGACCTGCCCAGCAGAAAGACAAGATCCAGCCTCATCCACCAGAACACAGGCACTAGTCCCCTCCACCAGGAAGCCTACACAACCCACTGAACCAACCTTAGCCACAGGGGACAAACAACAAAAACAACAGGAACTACGAACCTGCAGCCTGCAAAATGGAGACCCCAAACACAGTAAGATAAGCAAAATGAGAAGACAGAAAAACACACAGCAGATGAAGGAGCAAGATCAAAATACACCAGACCTAACAAATGAAGAGGAAATAGGCAGTCTACCTGAAAAAAAATTCAGAATAATGATAGTAAAGATGATCCAAAATCTTGGAAATAGAATAGACAAAATGCAAGAAACATTTAACAAGGACCTAGAAGAGCTAAAGAAGAGCCAAGCAATGATGAAAAACACAATAAATGAAATTAAAAATACTCTAGAAGGGATCAATAGCAGAATAACTGAGGCAGAAGAACGGATAAGTGACCTGGAAGATAAAATAGTGGAAATAACTACTGCAGAGCAAAATAAAGAAAAAAGAATGAAAAGAACTGAGGACAGTCTCAGAGACCTCTGGGACAACATTAAACACACCAACATTCGACTTATAGGGGTCCCAGAAGAAGAAGAGAAAAAGAAAGGGAGTGAGAAAATATTTGAAGAGATTCTAGTTGAAAACTTCCCTAATATGGGAAAGGAAATATTCAATCAAGTTCAGGAAGCACAGAGAGTCCCATACAGGATAAATCCAAGGAGAAACACTCCAAGGAGCATATTAATCAAACTATCAAAAATTAAATATAAAGAAAAAATATTAAAAGCAACAAGGGAAAAACAACAAATAACACACAAGGGAATCCCCATAAGGTTAATAGCTGATCTTTCAGCAGAAACTCTGCAAGCCAGAAGGGAGTGGCAGGATATACTTAAAGTGATGAAGGAGAAAAAGCTACAACCAAGATTACTCTACCAAGCAAGGACCTCATTCAGATATGATGGAGAAATTAAAACCTTTACAGACAAGCAAAAGCTGAGAGAGTTCAGCACCACCAAACCAGCTTTACAACAAATGTTAAAGGAACTTCTCTAGGCAAGACAAGAAACACAAGACAAGGAAAACACCTACAATAACAAACCCAAAACATTTAAGAAAATGGGAATAGGAACATACATATCGATAATTACCTTAAAAGTAAATGGATTAAATGTTCCCACCAAAAGACACAGACTGGCTGAATGGACACAAAAACAGGACCCATATATATGCTGTCTACAAGAGACCCACTTCAGACCTAGGGACATATACAGACTGAAAGTGAGGGGATGGAAAAAGATATTCCATGCAAATGGAAATCAAAAGAAAGCTGGAGTAGCAATTCTCATATCAGACAAAATAGACTTTAAAATAAAGACTATTACAAGAGACAAAGAAGGACACTATATAATGATCAAGGGATTGATCCAAGAAGAAGGTGTAACAATTGTAAATATTTATGCACCCAACATAGGAGCACCTCAATACATAAGGCAAATACTAACAGCCATAAAACGGGAAATCGACAGCAACACAATCATAGTAGGGGACTTTAACACCCCACTTTCACCAATGGACAGATCATCCAAAATGAAAATAAATAAGGAAACACAAGCTTTAAATGATACATTAAACAAGATGGACTTAATTGATATTTATAGGACATTCCACCCAAAAACAACAGAATTCACATTTTTCTCAAGTGCTCATGGAACATTCTCCAGGATAGATCCTATCTTCGGTCACAAATGAAGCCTTGGTAAATTTAAGAAAATTGAAGCCATATCAAGTATCTTTTCCGAGCACAATGCTATGAGACTAGATTTCAATTACAGGAAAAGATCTGTAAAAATTACAAACACATGGAGGCTACGCAATACACTACTTAATAATGAAGTGATCACTGAAGAGATCAAAGGGGAAATCAAAAAATACCTAGAAACAAATGACAATGGAGACACGATGACCCAAAACCTATGGGATGCAGCAAAAGCAGTTCTAAGAGGGAAGTTTATAGCAATACAAGCCTACATCAAGAAACAGGAAACGTCTCGAATAAACAAACTAACCTTGCACCTAAAGCAATTAGAGAAAGAAGAATAAAAAAACCCCAAAATTAGCAGAAGGAAAGAAATCATAAATATCCGATCAGAAATAAATGAAAAAGAAATGAAGGGGACAATAGCAAAGATCAATAAAACTAAAAGCTGGTTCTTTGAGAAGATAAACAAAATTGATAAACCTATTAGCCAGACTCATCAAGAGGTAAAGGGAGAAGACTCAAATCAATAAAATTAGAAATGAAAAAGGAGAAGTAACCACTGACACTGCAGAAATACAAACGATCATGAGAGATTACTACAAGCAACTCTATACCAATAAAATGGACAACCTGAAAGAAATGGAAAAATTCTTAGAAATGCACAACCTGCCTGAGACTGAACCAGGAAGAAATAGAAAATATGAACAAACCAATCACAAGCACTGAAATTGAAACTGTGATTTAATATCTTCCAACAAACAAAAGCCCAGGACCACATGGCTTCACAGGCGAATTCTATCAAACATTTAGAGACGAGCTATCACCTATCCTTCTCAAACTCTTCCAAAATATTGCAGAGGGAGGAACACTCCCCAACTCATTCTACAAGGCCACCATCACCCTGATACCAAAACCAGACAAAGATGTCACAAAGAAAGAAAACTACAGGCCAATATCACTGATGAACATAGATGCAAAAATCCTCAACAAAATACTAGCAAACAGAATCCAACAGCACATTAAAAGGATCATACACCATGATCAAGTGGGGTTTATTCCAGGAATGCAAGGATTCTTCAATATACGCAAATCAATCAACGTGAAACATCATATTAACAAATCGAAGGAGAAAAACCATATGATCATCTCAATAGATGCAGAGAAAGCTTTCGACAAAATTCAACACCCATTTATGATAAAAGCTCTGCAGAAAGTAGGCATAGAGGGAACTTTCCTCAACATAATAAAGGCCATATATGACTAACACACAGCCAACATCATCCTCAATGGTGAAAAACTGAAACCATTTTCACTAAGATCACGAACAAGACAAGGTTGCCCACTCTCACCACTATTATTCAATATAGTTTTGGAAGTGTTAGCCACAGCAATCAGAGAAGAAAAAGAAATAAAAGGAATCCAAATCGGAAAAGAGGAAGTAAAGCTGTCACTGTTTGCAGATGACATGATACTATACATAGAGGATCCTAAAACTGCCACCGGAAAACTACTAGAGCTAATCAATGAATTTGGTAAGGTAGCAGGATACAAAATTAATGCACAGAAATCTCTTGCATTCCTATACACTAATGATGAAAAATCTGAAAGTGAAATTAAGAAAACACTCCCGTTTACCATTGCAACAAAAAGAATAAAATACCTAGGAATAAACCTACCGAAGGAGACAAAAGACCCGTATGCAGAAAATTATAAGACACTGATCAAGGAAATTAAAGATGATACAAACAGATGGAGAGATATACCATGTTCTTGGATTGGAAGAATCAACATTGTGAAAATGACTCTACTACCCAAAGCAATGTACAGATTCAATGCAATCCCTATCAAACTACCACTGGCATTTTTCACAGAACTAGAACAAAAAATTTCATAATTTTTATGGAAACACAAAAGACCCCGAATACCCAAAGAAATCTTGAGAATGAAAAATGGAGCTGGAGGAATCAGGCTCCCTTACTTTAGACTATATTACAAAGCTACAGTAATCAAGACAGTTTGGTACTGGCACAGAAACAGAAACATAGATCAATGGAACAAGATAGAAAGCCCAGAGGTAAACCCATGCACATATGGTCACCTTATCTTTGATAAAGGAGGCAAGCATATACAGTGGAGAAAAGACAGCCTCTTCAGTAAGTGGTGCTGGGAAAACTGGACAGGTACATGTAAAAGTATGAAATTAGAACACTCCCTAACACCATACACAAAAATAAACTCAAAATGGATTAAACACCTAAATGTAAGGCCAGACACTATCAAACTCTTAGAGGAAAACATAGGCAGAACACTCTATGACATAAATCACAGCAAGATCCTTTTTGACCCACCTCCTAGAGAAATGGAAATAAAAACAAAAATTAACAAATGGGACCTAATGAAATTTAAAAGCTTTTGCACAGCAAAGGAAACCATAAACAAGACCAAAAGACAACCCTCAGAATGGGAGAAAATATTTGCAAATGAAGCAACTGACAAAGGATTAATCTCCAAGATTTACAAGCAGCTCATGCAGCTCAATAATAAAAAAACAAACAACCCAATCCCAAAATGGGCAGAAGTCCTAAATAGACATTTCTCCAAAGAAGATATACAGATTGCCAACAGACACATGAAAGAATGCTCAACACCATTAATCATTAGAGAAATACAAATCAAAACTACAATGAGATATCATCTCACATCGGTCAGAATGGCCATCATCAAAAAATCTAGAAAGAATAAATGCTGGAGAGGTGTGGAGAAAAGGGAACAACTCTTGCACTGTTTGTGGGAATGTAAATTGATACAGCCACTCTGGAGAACAGTATGGAGGTTCCTTAAAAAACTAAAAATAGAGCTACCATACGACCCAGCAATCCCACTACTGGGCATATACCCTGAGTAAAACATAATTCGAAAAGAGTCGTGTACCACAATGTTTATTGCAGCTCTATTTACAATGGCCAGGACATGGAAGCAACCTAAGTGTCCATCATCGGATGAATGAATAAAGAAGATGTGGCACATATATACAATGGAATATTACTCAGCCATAAAAAGAAATGAAATGGAGGTATTTGTAATGAGGTGGATGGAGTTAGAGTCTGTCATACAGAGCGAAGTAAGTCAGAAAGAGAAAAACAAATACAGTATGCTAACACATATATACGGAATCTAAGGGAAAAAAAAAAAGACCATGAAGAATGTAGTGGCAAGACGGGAATAAAGACACAGACCTACTAGAGAATGGACTTGAGGATATGCGGAGGGGGAGGGGTGAGATGTGACAGGGTAAGAGAGTGTCATGGACATATATACACTACCAAATGTAAAATAGATAGCTAGTGGGAAGCAGCCACATAGCACAGGGAGATCAGCTCGGTGCTTTGTGACCACCTAGAGGGGTGGGATGGGGAGGGTGGGAGGGAGGGAGATGCAAGAGGGAAGAGATATGGGAACATATTGTATGTGTATAACTGATTCACTTTGTTATAAAGCAGAAGCTAACACAGCATTGTAAGGCAATTATACTTCAATAAAGATGTTTAAAAAAAAAAAAAGAGTCATGTACCAAAATGTTCATTGCAGCTCTATTTACAATAGCCAGGACATGGAAGCAACCTATGTGTCCATCATTGGATGAATGGATAAAGAAGATGTGGCACATATATACAATCGAATATTACTGAGCGGTAAAAAGAAACGAAATTGAGGTATTTGTAGTGAGGTCGATGGAGTTAGAGTCTGTCATACAGAGTGAAGTAAGCCAGAAAGAGAAAAACGAATACAGTATGCTAACACATATATGTGGAATGTAAGGGAAAAAAAAAAAAGGTCATGAAGAACCTAGTAGCAAGACGGGAATAAAGACACAGACCTACTAGAGAATGGACTTGAGGATATGGGGAGGGGGAGGGGTAAGATGTGACAAAGTGAGAGAGTGGCATGGACATATATACACTATCAAATGTAAAATAGATAGCTAGTGGGAAGCAGCCGCATAGCACAGGGAGATCAGCTCTGTGCTTTGTGACCATCTAGAGGGGTGGGATAGGGACCGTGGGAGGGAGGGAGACGCAAGAGGGAAGAGATATGGGAACATATGTATATGTATAACTGATTCACTTTGTTATAAAGCAGAAACTAACACACCATTGTAAAGCAATTATACTACAATAAAGATGTTAAAACACACACACACACACAAGTGAGTCCAGATAGTAAAAAAACCCCTAAATCTATATGAAGATACTTGATACATGGGCATCTTCAGGCTCTCATGTATGACTTTTTTGGGAAGCTGATGGTCATGGCATATATGATGGAAAACAACCCTGAAAGCACAGAGAAGCTGATGATCACAGGCTATAAAGTGATCAATTGGAGAGAGAAAAATTGATCTGCTCTGGTGTACAAAGTGTATATAGAAGGGAAAGGAACATCCACATAGTTCTTATAATTATTCATTCTCTGTCCTTCACCGTCAGTTTCTCTTTCTATACAGCAAATCTCCCAATGTCATACAAGCATGTCATAGTGTATATTTCATGTTAAAAACAAAAACAAAAACAAACAAAATCCTCTTCCAGTCACTCTTTATCACATTGGTATGTTCAGTTTCTTTAAAGCGCTTATTACCTGAATGTTCTTATGTATGTATTTGTGTTTTTATTATTTGCCTTCCTAATCTAGGAAATAAGCTCCATGAAGGGAAGGATCCTGTTTTTTTTGTTCACTGTTTTTTCATCAGAGTCCTAGAATAATAGTATTTGGCACATAGTTAGGGCTCAATAAATGCTTATTGACTGACTACAAGAAGCTGAGTGGCATGAAAATATGGGATATAATTTCCAAGGTAAATATAGATTTCTTTCAAGGGTAAAATAGTTTCCAAGGACAGAGACAATGGGCTGAACTGTAACCCTAGGAATAATAGGAAAGGCAATTCCATAATCTAGTTGGCTGTAGAACAAGTATGGCAAACACGTGGTGTACATTTTGCCACTTCCCCCGTCTGATTTCAAGATAGACATCATTAACCTATCACAGTTCTTTTTCTTACATAGAGTGTCTACTGCCTCTCTGATTAATGAATCCATAGTTCAAATGGAAGGATGAGATTTTCACCTAGAAAAACAGGGTTGAGGGAAGACCTTATTAATATGGAAGACCAAAATCCTTCTATAAATAATGCTGCCTGATTATCAACTCTAGAATGCGAATAAGGAAAAGAAAGAAATAGTTGCATGACTTTGCTTTTTTCCCTCCTAAACAAACAAAGTGACATCACAGTTCAATCACACCATACACACTAATCAAGGGGACCAATTAGGGAGCTCAACATTTAGCCAGGGGCAGATGCCAAAACCAAGCCAAGAAAACCTGCCTGGTGACATCCAAAAACACTGGACAGAGGTAGACCCCACTGGCTATGACTGGCAGCTGTAACTCACCTACTTGAAGAGCTGCTGACTCCAGTGAAGTGCCTGGATAGAACAGAAAGAATGAAAGGAAAGCATGGGTGAGACTCAGAATGGGCAGCTCTTAGCCAGTTTCTGAATGTTTTTATTTGGGGAAGGACGCAAATGGGGTAGGGACAGCAGCTGGGCTGTTGCCTTTCATTAAAGTGTGGGTGGACCCAACACTTAAGTTGTAAATCTGGGACTTCCTACAACAAAAAAAGCGCCGACAACTATTTAAAGCCTTCAGTGGCCTGCATGGGGGTAAATGTCAAGAAGCAGAGAGTCCCTCCCATGGTTCTGTCTCCTCCCCCACCACATACCCAAAGCACTGCCCTATATTACGCAACTGGCACAGGAATGCCTCCAGAACAGAACATTGCTCGTGGCCAGTGGTGGTGGGGGGAACACTTTGGCCAAGAGACAGAATTCTGCCCAACAGAAGTGGTCTGAAGGAAGACTGCAGAAATCTTTTCAAGATAGTTAACATGTCAAGCAAACAAACAAGCAAAATTATAGAGAATAGAAGCAAACTCTCCATTTGCTTAATTCCCTCCTCTTGTTCCTGCTCTTGGCCTCAAGATACAGTGATGGGGCCCTGAAATGACCTTCCAAGAGAGGCTAGGCAAAGGGCTCAGTTAGACCCTCCTGAGACTCTGCCCTCTCCCTCCAGTGGGCCTCTCTGTGGGTGAATCATCTGAGGCAGGACCACCAGGAGAATAGGTTTGTATGTCTCTTCTGGAGTGGCACTGGATTCACTAAAGAGATGAAGGTAGAAGTAGGGTGAGATTTCACGAGGGATCTGTTTGTTCAGGGGAATCCATGTGGGAAATGAATCACACCTTGGGTGTGTAATGGACTAGGAATAACAATTTCCAGGTGTGTCTTCTTGCCTGAATCATTTCCCACTTGTCCTCCGCCCTCACCTTCTGGGCCTTCTCCACTTCTCATTCCTCTGTGCCCTTTATTACTTCAGGTGTCCTTATTCTTCCAGAAGCAATTTTCTGTCCCCAATTCACCCTACATTCATCACATCATCTTTTTCCACACCCAAACTGCTTGGGCCACATTGTCTACACTGACCACCTCTTTTTAACATCCAGATTTCCAGACACTGTACACGGCAATTTATAGACATCACTGCATTTAGTCCTCCTAAAAATCCAACAACACCTCAAGGAGCTAGCTATTATTTACCTCATGTTAGGAAGCTCAGAGTTGTTTAAGTTTCTCATGGTCCAAACCAATAGGTGATAAGAGTTGGCATTCAAACCTAGGAGTGTCTGCTCTTAACCTCTTTCTTGTGTTTTCTAAAGTATGTCATTTAGAAGATAAATATCTAGTGAGATTTAAATAGGAATGCTGTAAAGGAATTTGAAAATTTTATGCTTTGAAAATAAACATTGTGTACTTTGAATTTTTGAATTTTATTTTATTTATTTTGTTATACAACAGGTTCTTATTAGTCATCCATTTTATACACATCAATGTATACATGTCAATCCCAACCTCCCAATTCATCACACCACCATGTACTTTGTCTTGTTATCAGGAAAAAAAAAATCTGCCTCTAAAAATAGTGTCATATCTTACACTACTAGTATTTCTTGATGGGGATGCTGTTGACCTAGAGTTAGAAACTGTACGATGTTTTTGTATCCCTGGACCCTGCCAGCTAAATGTCAGAGGGGTCCTTAGTCAATTTGCAACTAAGAGGCTCCCCTATATCCAAGTGTTCCCTGGGAATATGAATGTTACTGCCTCCAGTAGAGGATAACTAATCCTAGGCTATAATTACCATGAAGTCAGGGTCTGTGTCTTTTTACTCATCATTGCATCCCTAGCATCTGGCTCATTGTAGGCCTTTAGTAGACATCAGGAAGTCACCTAATGCATAAATGTGTGCTGATTAATAAATGGGCAGCATTTAGCCATAATGTAGGATGTTATCTAATCTGATCTCGGTGGATATCTGGTCTATATGATCTCAGCATGCCTATGATATTATTTAATGTTTATTATATATGAGATATATGAATCAAATCTTGATCATTTCTTGCAGCAATTAAATCATCTGACTACTTTAATCCAAGTGTGAAGTTTTCTATCTTGTGTGTTCTTCTTGTTGCTTCAGCCATCTACCTTAAATTACAATACTGTTTCATTTTTTAAATATTCGGGTCAGGCCACATTATACAATACTGCCTATTGATAGTTAGCAAGCAACAAAAATAATCCAGTCTCTCTCACCCTCTACTGCTTTTTTTTTTTAACATCTTTATTGGAGTATAATAGCTTTACAATGGTGTGTTAGTTTCTGCTTTATAACAAAGTGAATCAGTTATACATATACATATGTTCCCATATATCTTCCCTCTTGCACATCCCTCCCTCCCTCCCACCCTCCCTATCCAACCCCTCTAGGTGGTCACAAAGCACAGAGCTGATCTCCCTGTGCTATGCGGTTGCTTCCCACTAGCTATCTATTTTACATTTGGTAGTGTATATATATCCATGCCACTCTCTCACTTTGTCACATCTTACCCTTCTCCTTCCCCATATCCTCAAGTCCATTCTCTAGTAGATCTGTGTCTTTATTCCCGTCTTGCCACTACGTTCTTCATGACCTTTTTTTCCCCTTAGATTTCATATATATGTGTTAGCATACTGTATTTGTTTTTCTCTTTCTGGCTTACTTCGCTCTGTATGACAGACTCTAACTCCACCCACCTCATTACAAATACCTCCATTTCGTTTATTTTTATGGCTGAGTAATATTCGATTGTATATATGTGCCACATCTTCTTTATCCATTCATCCGATGATGGACACATAGATTGCTTCCATGTCCTGGCTATTGTAAATAGAGCTGCAATGAACATTTTGGTACATGACTCTTTTTGAATTATGGTTTTCTCAGGGTATATGCCCAGTAGTGGGATTGCTGGCTAGTATGGTAGTTCTATTTTTAGTTTTTTTTGTTTTTGTTTTGGTTTTTTTTTAAAGAAAGCCCTAGGGAAGTTCCCTTTTCTTTCATTTCTTTTTTAAAAAATTATTATTTATTCATTTATTTGGCTGTGTTGGATCTTCGTTTCTGTGCGAGGGCTTTCTCTAGTTGAGGCAAGCGGGGGCCACTCTTCATCGCGGTGCACAGGCCTCTCACTATCGTGGCCTCTCCTCTTGCAGAGCACAGGCTCCAGACGTGCAGGCTCAGTAGTTGTGGCTCATGGGCCTAGTTGCTCCGTGGCATTTGGGATCTTCCCAAACCAGGGTTCGAACCCGTGTCCCCTGCATTAGCAGGCAGATTCTCAACCACTGTGCCACCAGGGAAGCCCCTATTTTTAGTTTTTTAAGGAACCTCCATACTGTTCTTCATAGTGGCTGTATCAATTTACATTCCCACCAACTGTGCAAGAGTGTTCCCTTTTCTCCACACCTTTCCAGCATTTATTGTTTCTAGATTTTTTGATGATGGCCATTCTGACCAGTGTGAGATGATATCTCATTCTAGTTTTGATTTGCATTTCTCTAATGATTAATGATGTTTAACATTATTTAATATGTTTGTTGGCAATCTGTATATCTTCTTTGGAGAAATGTCTATTTAGGTCTTCTGCCCATTTTTGGATTGGGTTGTTTGTTTTTTAATTATTGAGCTGCATGAGCTGCTTGTAAATCTTGGAGTTGTAAATCCTTTGTCAGTTGCTTCATTTGCAAATATTTTCTCCCATTCTGAGGGTTGTCTTTTGGTCTTGTTTAAGGTTTCTTTTGCTGTGCAAAAGCTTTTAAGTTTCATTAGGTCCCATTTGTTTACTTTTGTTTTTATCTCCATTTCTCTAGGAGGTGGGTCAAAAAGGATCTTGCTGTGATTTATGTCATAGAGTGTTCTGCCTATGTTTTCCTCTAAGAGTTTGATAGTGTCTGGCCTTACATTTAGGTGTTTAATCCATTTTGAGTTTATTTTTGTGTATGGTGTTAGGGAGTGTTCTAATTTCATACTTTTACATGTACCTGTCCAGTTTTCCCAGCACCACTTACTGAAGAGGCTGTCTTTTCTCCACTGTATATGCTTGCCTCCTTTGTCACAGATAAGGTGACCATATGTGTGTGGGTTTATCTCTGGGCTTTCTATCCTGTTCCATAGATCTATGTTTCTGTTTTTGTGCCAGTACCAAACTGTCTTGATTACTGTAGCTTTGTAGTATAGTCTGAAGTCAGGGAGCCTGATTCCTCCAGCTCCATTTTTCATTCTCAAGATTGCTTTGGCTATTCGGGGTCTTTTGTGTTTCCATACAAATTGTGAAATTTTTTGTTCTAGTTCTGTGAAAAATGCCAGTGGTAGTTTGATAGGGATTGCATTGAATCTGTAGATTGCTTTGGGTAGTAGAGTCATTTTCACCATGTTGATTCTTCCAATCCAAGAACATGGTATATCTCTCCATCTATTTGTATCATCTTTAATTTCCTTCAACAGTGTCTTATAATTTTCTGCATACAAGTCTTTTGTCTCCTTAGGTAGGTTTATTCCTAGATATTTTATTCTTTTTGTTGCAATGGTAAACGGGAGTGTTTTCTTAATTTCACTTTCAGATTTTTCGTCATTAGTGTATAGAAATGCAAGAGATTTCTGTGCATTGATTTTGTATCCTACTACTTTACCCAATTCATTGATTAGCTCTAGTAGTTTTCTGGTAGCATCTTTAGGATTCTCTATGTATAGTATCATGTCATCTGCAAACAGTGACAGCTTTAGTTCTTCTTCTCTGATTTGGATTCCTTTTATTTCTTTTTCTTCTCTGATTGCTGTGGCTAACACTTCCAAAACTATGTTGAATAATAGTGGTGAGAGTGGGCAACCTTGCCTTGTTTCTGATCTTAGTGGAAATGGTTTCAGTTTTTTACCATTGAGGACGATGTTAGCTGTGGGTTTGTCATATATTGCCCTTATTATTTTGAGGAAAGTTCCCTCTATGCCTACTTTCTGGAGGGTTTTTATCATAAATCGGTGTTGAATTTTGTCGAAAGCTTTCTCTGCATCTATTGAGATGATCATATGGTTTTTCTCCTTCAATTTGTTAATATGATGTATCACGTTGATTGATTTGTGTATATTGAAGAATCCTTGCATTCCTGGAATAAATCCCACTTGATCATGGTGTATGATCCTTTTAATGTGCTGTTGGATTCTGTTTGCTAGTATTTTGTTGAGGATTTTTGCATCTATGTTCATCAGTGATATTGGCCTGTAGTTTTCTTTCTTTGTGACATCTTTTTCTGGTTTTGGTATCAGGGTGATGATGGCCTCATAGAATGAGTTGGGGGGTGTTCCTCCCTCTACTATATTTTGGAAGAGTTTGAGAAGGATAGGTGTTAGCTCTTCTCTAAATGTTTGATAGAATTCACCTGTGAAGTCATCTGGTCCTGGGCTTTTGTTTGTTGGAAGATTTTAAATCACAGTTTCAATTTCAGTGCTTGTGATTGGTCTCTTCTTATTTTCTATTTCTTCCTGGTTCGGTCTCAGGCAGGTTGTGCATTTCTAAGAATTTTTCCATTTCTTCCAGGTTGTCCATTTTATTGGCATAGAGTTGCTTGTAGTAATCTCTCATGATCGTTTGTATTTCTGTAGTGTCAGTGGTTACTTCTCCTTTTTCATTCTAATTCTATTGATTTGAGTCCTCTCCCTGTTTTTCTTGATGAGTCTGGCTAATGGTCTATCAATTTTGTTTATCTTCTCAAAAAACCAGCTTTTAGTTTTGTTGATCTTTGCTATTGTTTCCTTCATTTCTTTTTCATTTATTTCTGATCTGATATTTATGATTTCTTTCCTTCTGCTAATTTTGGGGTTTTTTGGTTCTTCTTTCTCTAATTGCTTTAGGTGCAAGGTTAGGTTGTTTATTCGAGATGTTTCCTGTATCTTGAGGTAGGCTTGTATTGCTATAAACATCCTTCTTAGAACTGCTTTTGCTGCATCCCATAGGTTTTGGGTCATTGTGTCTCCACTGTCATTTGTTTCTATGTATTTTTTGATTTCCCCTTTGATTTCTTCAGTGATCACTTCGTTATTAAGTAGTGTATTGTGTAGCCTCCATGTGTTTGTATGTTTTACAGATCTTTTCCTGTAATTGATATCTAGTCTCATAGCACTGTGGTCGGAAAAGATACTTGATACGGCTTCAATTTTCTTAAATTTACCAAGACTTGATTTGTGACCCAAGATATGATCTATCCTGGAGAAGGTTCCATGAGTACTTGAGAAAAATGTGTATTCTGTTGTTTTTGGGTGGAATGTCCTATAAATATCAATTAAGTCCATCTTGTTTAATGTATCATTTAAAGCTTGTGTTTCCTTATTTATTTTCATTTTGGATGATCTGTCCATCGGTGAAAGTGGGGTGTTAAAGGCCCCTACTATGATTGTGTTACTGTCGATTTCCCCTTTTATGGCTGTTAGTATTTGCCTTATGTATTGACATGCTCCTATGCTGGGTGTGTAAATGTTTACAATTGTTATATCTTCTTCTTGGATCGATCCCTTGATCATTATATAGTGTCCTTCTTTGTCTCTTGTAATAGTCTTTATTTTAAAGTCTATTTTGTCTGATATGAGAATTGCTACTCCAGCTTTCTTTTGATTTCCATTTGCATGGAATATCTTTTTCCATCCCCTCACTTTCAGTCTGTATGTGTCCCTAGGTCTGAAGTGGGTCTCTTGTAGACCGCTTATATATGGGTCCTGTTTTTGTATCCATTCAGCCAGTTTGTGTCTTTTTGTGGGAGCATTTAATCCATTTACATTTAAGGTTATTATTGATATGTATGTTCCTATTCCCATTTTCTTAAATGTTTTGGGTTTGTTATTGTAGGTGTTTTCCTTCTCTTGTGTTTCTTGCCTAGAGAAGTTCCTTTAGCGTTTGTTGTAAAGCTGGTTTGGTGGTGCTGAACTCTCTCAGCTTTCACTTGTCTGTAAAGGTTTTAATTTCTCCATTAAATCTGAATGAGATCCTTGCTGGGTAGAGTAATCTTGGTTGTAGGTTTTTCTCCTTCATCACTTTAAGTATATCCTGCCACTCTCTTCTGGCTTGCAGAGTTTCTCCTGTGAATCAGCTATTAACCTTATGGGGATCCCCTTGTGTGTTATTTGTTGTTTTTCCCTTGCTGCTTTTTTTTTTAAACCTTTGAGTGTGGTTTTTTAAAATTTTAATTAATTAATTAATTTTTGGCTGTGTTGGGTCTTCGTTTCTGTGTGAGGGCTTTCTCTAGTTGTAGCAAGCGGCGTCCACTCTTCATCGCGTTGCGTGGGACTCTCACTATCGTGGCCTCTCCTGTTTCGGAGCACAGGCTCCAGATGTGCAGGCTCAGTAGTTGTCGCTCACGGGCCTAGCTGCTCCATGGCATGTGGGATCTTTCGAGACCAGGGCTCGAATCCATGTCCCCTGCATTAGCAGGCAGATTCTCAACCACTGCACCACCAGGGAAGCCCTCCCTTCCTCCTTTTAATATGTTTTCTTTATATTTAATTTTTGATAGTTTGATTAATATGTGTCTTGGCATGTTTCTCCTTGGATTTATCCTGTATGGGACGCTCTGTGCTTCTAGGACTTGATTAACTATTTCCTTTCCCATATTAGGGAAGTTTTCAACTAGAATCTCTTCAAATATTTTCTCAGTCCCTTTCTTTTTCTCTTCTTCTTTTGGGACCCCTATAAGTCCAATGTTGGTGCGTTTAATGTTGTCCCAGAGGTCTCTGAGACTGTCCTCAGTTCTTTTCATTCTTTTTTCTTTATTCTGCTCTGCAGTCGTTATTTCCGCTATTTTATCTTCCAGGTCACTTACCTGTTCTTCTGCCTCAGTTATTCTGCTATTGATCCCTTCTAGAGTATTTTTAATTTCATTTATTGTGTTTTTCATCGTTGATTGGTTCCTCTTTAGTTCTTCTAGGTTCTTGTTAAATGTTTCTTGCATTTTGTCTATTCTATTTCCAAGATTTTGGATCATCTTTACTATCATTATTCTGAATTCTTTTTCAGGTAGACTGCCTATTTCCTCTTCATTTGTTAGGTCTGGTGTATTTTGATCTTGCTCCTTCCTCTGCTGTGTGTTTTTCTGTCTTCTCATTTTGCTTATCTTACTGTGTTTGGGGTCTCCGTTTTGCAGGCTGCAGGTTCGTAGTTCCTGTTGTTTTTGTTGTTTGTCCCCTGTGGCTAAGGTTGGTTCAGTGGGTTGTGTAGGCTTCCTGGTGGAGGGGACTAGTGCCTGTGTTCTGGTGGATGAGGCTGGATCTTGTCTTTCTGCTGGGCAGGTCCACATCTGGTGGTGTGTTTTGGGGTGTCTGTGGCCTTACTATGATTTTAGGCAGCCTCTCTGCTAATGGATGGGGCTGTGTTCCTGTCTTGCTAGTTGTTTGGCATAGGGTGTCCAGCACTATAGTTTGCTGCTCGTTCAGTGAAGTTGGGTCTTGGTGTTGAGATGAAGATATCTGGGAGATTTTCATCGTTTGGTATTATGTGGAGCTGGGAGGTCTCTTGTGGACCAGTGTCCTGAAGTTGGCTCTCCTACCTCAGAGGCACAGGCCTGATGCCTGGGTGGAGCACCAAGAGCCTTTCATCCACATGGCTCAGAATAAAAGGGAGAAAAAATAGAAAGAAAAAAAAGAAAGAGGATAAAATAAAATAAATTAAGATAAAATAAAGTTATTAAAATAAAAAATAATTATTTAGAAAAAAAGAAAAAAAATTTCAAGTAAAACAAACAAACAAAGAAACAAAAAACAAAACAAAAAAACGGGCAGCCAGAACACTAGGACAAATGGTGAAAGCAAAGCTATACAGAGAAAATCTCACACAGATGCATACACATACACACTCACAAAAAGAAGAATAGGGGAAAAAAATAATACATCTTGCTCCCAAAGTCCACCTACTCAGTTTGGGATGATTCGTTGTCTATTCAGTTATTCCACAGGTGCAGGTACATCAAGTTGTTTGTGGAGCTTTAATCCACTGCTTCTGAGCCTGCTGGGAGAAATTTCCCTTTCTCTTCTTTGTTCGCACAGCTCCCAGGTTTCAGCTTTGGATTTGGACCCGCCTCTGCGTGTAGGTCTCCTGAGGGCATCTGTTCTTCGCTCAGACAGGATGGAGTTAAAGGAGCAGCTGATTTGGTGGCTCCGGCTCACTAAGGCTGGGGGGGAGGGAAGGGTACAGATGCGGGGCGAGCCTGCGGCGGCAGAGGCCTGCGTGACGTTGTAGCAGGCTGAGGAGCACCGTGCGTTCTCCTGGGGAAGTTGTCCCTGGATCACGGGACACTGGCAGTGGCGGGCTGCACAGGCTCCCGGGAGGGGCGGTGTGGATAGTGACCTGTGCTCGCACACAGGCTTCTTGGTGGTGGCAGCAGCAGCCTTAGCGTTTCATGCCCGTCTCTGGGGTCTGCGCTAATAGCCGTGGCTCACGCCCATCTCTGGAGCTCGTTTAGGCGGCGCTCTGAATCCCCTCTCCTGGCGCACCAGGAAACAAGGAGGCAAGAAAAACTCTCTTGCCTGTTCGGCAGCTCCAGACCTTTTCCCGGACTCCCTCCCGGCTAGCTGTGGTACGCTCACCCCTTCAGGCTGTGTTCATGCCGCCAACCCCCTCTACTGCTTTTGATTCCCTTTCATAAACAGTTCTGAGATCTCACTGTCCTCTTGCTTTTCTCTTTATTGCTAATGGTGGTTCTTCCCCTACTTGCTTCTCCGGACTGTCCCCCTTCTCAGGTTGACCTCTTCCCTCAGGAAAGCTCTTCTTCTCAAATCCAAAAATACAATCTGAACAGAAAAACAGGTATGGACAAGTGGTGACCACTCATATAACCACATGTCTTCAGTGGTTCATTTTCAATTCCACGTAAAAAGACACCAGTGTCCATTTCAGCCAGCTGTTGGCTGGAGTTTCCTCTGGTCATTTCTTTGCCTGCCTCCCAAGAATCTGTTGTTTTCGGTCTTTTCATTTTCTGACCCTCTCACTGGTTTCAGTATCTTCGGGTAGACATAGGAATAGGCATTTTTGGAAGAACAGGTGGGGAGGGGGTGTGATACTGACCTCAGAGCTACCCAGTGGGGAGGAACAGGCCTTGGGAGAGCTGTTCCAGCCTGAGAGGCTATAGCAGGGCATCAGGTTGCCCGGAAAACTAGAATTGCAGCCTATTGGGGCAAGGTTCAGGCAAGCAATGGGTCAAAAGGGAGTCTGATGAGGCACAGCGAGGAAGGAATTGGGTTGAAGGGACTTGGGAACACAGGCATAAAAGCAGCCATAGAGGCTGTACTAGGTAGTAAGCCCAGTCTACACAAATAGAGTAGTCTGGGAAGGCTTTCTTTTAGAAGGAGATGAGACTGGATTTGGAGTGTGAAGAAAGGGTAGGATTTGTAGAGTTGAAAAGGAGGATGACAAGCTACATCCTGTGAAGTGAGAACACACATCACTCAGTGGGTACTTCCATGTTCTGATTGGCTGAAATCACCTGTGGGCTAAGGGTTCAGCCATCAGGCCAGGATGCTGGCTCACCAGGGCAACTGAGGTAACTTCTGCAGGAAGTCACCTTGTACCTGATTTACACTTTACAGAGTATACATTTATTTCTACTTGCTTGAAACAAATTTATCAAATCCAGTTCAGCAAGGGAGTTGACCCCAAGGTAATCTTTTTTTTAATTTTTAAATTTAATTTTATTTACTTTTTTATACAGCAGGCTCTTATTAGTTATCTATTTTATACATATTAGTGTATATATGTCAATCCCAATCTCCCAATTAATCCCACCACCACCATCCCCCCCGCCACTTTCCCCCCTTGGTGTCCATATGTTTGTTCTCTACATCTGTGTCTCTATTTCTGCCCTGCAAACCAGTTCATCTGTACTATTTTTCTAGGTTCCACATATATGCGTTAATATACAATATTTGTTTTTCTCTTTCTCACTTCCTTCACTCTGTATGACAGTCTCTAGGTCCATCCACGTCTCTACAAATTACCCAATTTCGTTCCTTTTTATGGCTGAGTAATATTCCATTGTATATACGTACCACATCAACTTTATCCATTCCTCTGTCGATGGGCATTTAGGTTGCTTCCATGACCTGGCTATTGTAAATAGTGCTGCAATGAACACTGGGGTGCATGTGTCTTTGGAGTTATGGTTTTCTCTGGGTATATGCCCAGTAGTGGGATTGCTGGGTCATACTGTAATTCTGTTTTTAGTTTTTAAAGGAACCTCCATACTGTTCTCCAGAGTGGCTGTATCAATTTACATTCCCACCAGCAGTGCAAGAGTGTTCCCTTTTCTCCACACCCTCTCCAGCATTTATTGTTTGTAGATTTTCTGATGATGCCCATTCTAACTGGTGTGAGATGATACTTCATTGGAGTTTTGTTTTGCATTTCTCTAATAATTAGTGATGTTCAGCAGCTTTTCATGTGCTTCTTGGCCAACTGTATGTCTTCTTTGGAGAAATGTCTATTTAGGTCTTCTGCCCATTTTTTGATTGAGTTGTTTGCTTTTTAAATATTGAGCTGCATGAGCTATTTATATATTTTGGAGATTAATCCTTTTCCGTTGATTCATTTGCAAATATTTTCTCCCATTCTGAAGGTTGTCTTCTCGTCTTGTTTGTAGTTTCCTTTGTTTTGCAAAAGCTTTTAAGTTTCATTAGGTTACATTTGTTTATTTTTGGGTTTTTTCCCATTACTCTAGAAGGTGGGTCAAAAAAGATCTTGCTGTGATTTATGTCAAAGAGTGTTCTTCCTATGTTTTCCTCTAAGAGTTTTATAGTGTCTGGTCTTACGTTTAGGTCTCTAATCCATTTTGAGTTTATTTTTGTGTATGGTGTTAGGGAGTGTTCTAATTTCATTCTTTTACATGTAGCTGTACAGTTTTCCCAACACCACTTATTGAAGAGACTGTCTTTTCTCCATTGTATATCCTTGTCTCCTTGGTCATAGATTAGTTGACCATAGGTGCGTGGGTTTATCTCTGGGCTTTCAATCCTGTTCCACTGATCTATATTTCTTTCTTGATTACTGTAGCTTTGTAGTATAGTCTGAAGTCAGGGAGCCTGATTCCTCCAGCTCCATTTTTTTCCCTCAAGACTGCTTTGGCTATTCGGGGTCTTTTGTGTCTCCATACAAATTTTAAGATATTTTGTTCTAATTCTGTAAAAATGCCACTGGTAATTTGATAGGGATTGCATTGAATCTGTAGATTGCTTTGGGTAGTATAGTCACTTTCACAATGTTGATTCTTCCAATCCAAGAACATGGTATATCTCTCCATCTGTTTGTGTCATCTTTGATTTCTTTCATCAGTGTCTTATAGTTTGCTGAGTACAGGTCTTTTACCTCCTTAGGTAGGTTTATTCCTAGGTATTTTATTCTTTTTGTTGCAATGGTAAATGAGAGTGTTTCCTAAATTTCTCTTTCAGATTTTTCATCATTAGTGTATAGGAATGCAAGAGATTTCTGTGCATTAATTTTGTATCCTGCAACTTTACCCAATTCATTGATTAGCTCTAGTAGTTTTCTGGTAACATCTTTAGGATTCTCTATGTATAGTATCATGTTAGCTGCCAACAGTGACAGTTTTTCTTTTTCTTTTCTGATTTGTATTCCTTTTATTTCTTTTTCTTCTCTGATTGCCATGGCTAGGACTTCCAAAACTATGTTGAATAATAGTGGCAAGAGTGGACATCCTTGTCTTGTCCATGATCTTAGAGGAAATGCTTTCAGTTTTTCACCATTGAGAATGAGGTTTGCTGTGGGTTTGTCATATACGGCCTTTATTATGTTGAGGTAGATTTCCTCTATGCTCACTTTCTGGAGAGTTTTTATCATAAGTGGGTGTTGAATTTTGTCAAAAGCTTTTTCTGCATCTATTGAGATGATCATATGGTTTTTATTCTTCAGTTTGTTAATATGGTTTATGACATTGATTGATTTGCGTATATTGCAGAATCCTTGTATCCCTGGGATAAATCATACTTGATCACTGTGTATGATCCTTTTAATGTGTTATTGGATTCTGTTTGCTAGTATTTTGTTGAGGATTTTTGAATCTATATTCGTCAGTGATGTTGGTCTGTAATTTTCTATTTTGTAGTATCTTTGTCTGGTTTTGGTATCAGGGTGATGGTGGCCTCATAGAATGAGTTTGGGAGTGTTCCTTCCTCTGCAATTCTTTGGAAGAGTTTTAGAAGGATGGGTGTTAGCTGTTCTCTAAATGTTTGATAGAATTCGCCTGTGAAGCCATCTGATCCTGGACTTTTGTTTGTTGGAAGATTTTAAATCACAGTTTCAATTTCATTACTTGGGATTGGTCTGCTCATATTTTCTGTTTCTTCCTGGTTCAGTCTTAGAAAGTTATACCTTTCTAAGAATTTGTCCATTTCTTCCAGGTTGTCCATTTTATTGACATAGAGTTGTTTGCTGTAGTCTCTCATGATGTATTTCTGCGGTGTCCATTGTAACTTCTCCTTTTTCATTTCTAATTTTATTGATTTGAGTCCTCTCACTCTTTTTCTTGATGAGTCTGGCTAAAAGTTTATCAATTTTGGTTATCTTCTCAAAGAACCAGCTTTCAGTTTTATTGATCTTTGCTATTGTTTTCTTTGTTTCTATTTCATTTATTTCTGCTCTGATGTTTATGATTTCCTTCCTTCTACTAACTTTGGGTTTTGTTTGTTCTTTCTCTAGTTCCTTTAGGTGTAAGGTTAGATTGTTTATTTGAGATTTTTCTTGTTTCTTTAGGTAGGCTTGTATTGCTATAAACTTCCCACTTAAAACTGCTTTTGCTGCATCCCATAGGTTTTGGATCATCGTGTTTTCATTGTCATTTGTCTCTAGGTATTTTTTGATTTCCTCTTTGATTTCTTCAGTGATCTCTTGGTTATTTAGTAACGTATTGTTTAGCCTCCATGTGTTTGTGTTTTTTACGTTTTTTTCCCTTTAATTGATTTCTAACGTCATAGTGTTGTGATCAGAAAAGATGCTTGATATGATTACAATTTTCTTAAATTTACTGAGGCTTGATTTGTGACCCAAGATGTGATCTATCCTGGATAATATTCTGTGTGCAGTTGAGAAGAAAGTGTAATCTGCTGTTTTTGGATGGAATATCCTGTAAATATCAATTAAATCTATCTGGTCTATTGCATCATTTAAAGCTTGTGTTTCCTTATTGACTTTCTGTCTGGATGATCTCTCCATTGGTGGAAGTGAGGTGTTAAAGTCCCCCACTGTTATTGTGTTATTGTCAATTTCCTCTTTTACAGCTGTTAGCAGTTGCCTTATGTATTGAGGTGCTCCTATGTTGGGTACATATATATTTATAATTGTTATACCTTCTTCTTGGATTGATCCCTTGATCATTATGTAGTGTCCTTCCTTGTCTCTTGTAACATTCTTTATTTTACAGTCTATTTCATCCAATATGAGTATTGTTACTTCAGCTTTCTTTTGATTTCCATTTGCATGGAGTATCTTTTTCCATCCCCTCACTTTCTATCTGTATGTGTCCTTAGGTCTGAAGTGGGTCTCTTGTAGACAGCATATATATGGGTCTTGTGTTTGTATCCATTCAGCGAACCTGTGTCTTTTGGTTGGAACATTTAATCCATTCACATTTAAGGTAATTATCGATGTGTATGTTTCTATTACCATTTTCTTAATTGTTATGGGTTTGTTTTTGTAGGTCCTTTTCTTCTTTTGTGTTTTCCACTTAGAGAAGTTCCTTTAGCACTTGTTGTAGAGCTGGTTTGGTGGTGCTGAATTCTCTTAACTTTTGCTTGTCTGTAAAACTTTTGATTTCTCCATCGGATCTGCATGAGATCCTTGCTGGGTAGAGTAATCTTGGTTGTACGTTCTTCCTTTTCATCACTTTAAATATATTGTGCCACTCCCTTCTGGCTTGTAGAGTTTCTGCTGAGAAATCAGCTGTTAACCTTATAGGAGTTCCTTTGTATGTTATTTGCCATTTTTCCCTTGCTGCTTTCAATAATTTTTCTTTGTCTTTAATTTTTGCCAATTTGATTACTATGTGTCTCGGCATGTTTCTCCTTGGGTTTATCCTGTATGGGACTTGCTGCACTTCCTGGACTTGGGTGGCTATTTCCTTTCCCATGTTAGGGAAATTTTCGACTATAATCTCTTCAAATATTTTCTCGGGTCCTTTCTCTCTCTCTTCTCCTTCTGGGACCCCTATAATGTGATTATTGTTGTGTTCAATTGTGTCTCAGAGGTCTCTTAGGCTGCCTTCATTTCTTTTCACTGTTTTTTCCTTATTCTGTTCTGTGGCAGTGAATTCCACCATTCTGTCTTCCATGTCACTTATCCGTTCTTCTGCCTCAGTTATTTTGCTATTTATTCCTTCTAGTGTATTTTTCATTTCAGTTATTGTGTTGTTCATCTCTGTTTGTTTGTTGTTTAATTCTTCTAGGTCTTTGTTAAAAATTTTTTGCATCTTCTCGATCTTTGTCTCCATTCTTTTTCCGAGGTCCTGGATCATGTTCACTATCATTATTCTGAATTCTTTTTCTGGAAGGTTGCCTATCTCCACTTTATTTAGCTGTTTTTTCTGGGGTTTTATCTTGTTCCTTCATCTAGTACAAAGGCCTTTGCCTTTTCATTTTGTCTATCTTTCTGTGAATGTGGTTTTCCTTCCACAGGCTTCAGAATTGTAGTTCTAGTTGTTTCTGCTGTCTGCCCTCTCCAAGGTCATCTTTAACAAGAGAAACAAGGTTTCTCTTTACAAACAATTGAAAACACATGTATACATATAGTGTTTACAGAGTTTAAGCAAACTTCATTTTTGACAGAAGAAAAAATGTTTCCATTCCACGGCCAAATGTTAAACCAGAGGGGGTTTGTTAGCCTGGGTCCACAAAAGTTCTTGTCCATGGGGAGGCTGAGGTCAGAGGTAACAAACTCATGTTTGTTGGGAAGACAACATAAATAATGAACCAAGAAACTGTGATGCAATAGGAAATGGTGTAGGCTACGGCTCACTGGAGAGCAGACACCCCATTTAAAGAGGACAGCTGCTATTTTGTCCCCAGTTTTATATCTGTGCAAGAGTGAGAGTCCACTGTGATCAAATTTTCTAATTTTTTAAGAGAAGCCAAAAATGCTGACTTTTGTAAGAAATTTCCCAATCTAAGGAATATTGTATGGGTGCTTCATGACATGAATCACCAGTTTCCATTCTCTGCCCACTAAAGGCCATTTACTCATAGAAATCACCTGCACTTGTCCTCACTTTTCCTAGAAGGAAGAGTAGCCATCTACAGGAAAAAGTCCAGTCTCCCTAGTCTGACGTGAAAGACTCTTGACTACTTTTCCCATGCTCCCCTCATGGTTTACACTTCAGCTCTGCTGAGCTAAGTGTAGCTTGTCTCATGTGCAAGGAACAAAGAGTCAACTTCCACCTTAATTTAAACTCTTAGGAAAATGGAGTTTCACTTAGGCTGAGCTGAGATGGAGTGAAATTCTAAGGTGTGTTCACAACTTTTTTCCTACATTCCTTCCATTAGGTAGTGGGATTGAAAACTGGCTGGGCTTTTGTGACAATTTCAACCAAGAGAACAGGTGGGAGTGATGCTCTATAACCTCCGAGGCTAGGTTGTGATAGGCAATGCAGCTTCCACTTTGCTGGCAGGAACTCTCCCTCTTGAAGTCTTTGGCTGCCATGTAAGTAGTCTGACTTCAGCAACTCTTGCTGAAAACCAACCTATCATAGTTTACCAGTTTAGGGACCTGTGCGTATGGTGCTTTCAGTCTGAAGAGGAAGTTAAGGTGGCAGGTGTGTGGTGGACCTGTATGGTACCTGTGACTTGGTATCTTGCCTTTCCATGCTGTGCTCCATGTTTTATACTCACCCCACTCCCAACACCTACTCATCTTTTAAATGTCAATCCAGATTTACCTTCCCTATGAAGCTTGACCATTCCACTTGGAAACACCCTTTGTCTCTTTGCACTCCTGCCTCACTTGAGAGAGCTCATGTCTTCCCCATCCATCTCCTGCAGGAGGCTAACCACTCATGGAAGGCTGGGCCCAGAGTTCATTCATCTCAGTACCCTCAATGCTGGCCTCTGCTGCTGGCTTATATTGGGGGCTGGATAAATCATTGGTGAATGAATAGATGTGTTTAGTTAAAAGACGAGAAAAGGAGCCATAACATTAGCTACTCTTGGGCTTAGAATGCTTTTGACATCTGGGTTGAGAGGCCAGGTTCTCTTTCACTGCCTCTTGCAACACTGTGACACTGGCTCATTGGTTATGTCATTCTGTTACCTGCAGTAGGAGCAGGTTCTGTCCTAAGCGTGTAGTCTGGAACTTGAAGCACATTTTCCCTCATAGAAACAATGCTGCAAGTCAGTAATTTTCAAATTGAAAATAAAACAAACAAACAAAAAATTCATGAAACTCTCTTCAAAAGAGATTGTTCTTTTTTTTAAAATTTTATTTATTTATTTATTTATGGCTGTGTTGGGTCTTCGTTTCTGTGTGAGGGCTTTCTCTAGTTGCGGCAAGTGGGGACCACTCTTCATCGCGGTGCGCGGGCCTCTCACTATCGTGCCCTCTCCCGTTGCGGAGCACAGGCTCCAGACGCGCAGGCTCAGCAATTGTGGCTCACGGGCTTAGTCGCTCCGCGGCATGTGGGATCTTCCCAGACCAGGGCTCGAACCCGCGTCCCCTGCATTGGCAGGCAGATTCTCAACCACTGCGCCACCAGGGAAGCCCAAGAGATTGTTCTTTGAAGCTCATTTCCTCCTTTGCCCCCTACACTCCTTTCCTCCACTGTACCCCCAGCAGATTCCCTAGGGATTCCTAGAAGCTCAGATTTGAAGCCACAGCCATAAATGAGTGTTGGGCCCTAGTAGGACCTAGGAAGCCCAGTGAGCACCTGAAATAAAGGCCTCAGTCCACTGACTACATGCCCAAGGCATGATAATGCTTTAAATGAACTTAACTCTTTCTGAGCTACATTTCCTTCATCTATGAAATGGGGAAAATGATAAAAACTTACCTTGGAGGGTGTTGGGTCTTAGAGATAATGTACGTAAAATGCCTGTGGCAATGAGAACTGTAGTAAATGTTTGTTGATTATATGACCTTGTCCTCAGGCTGCCAAGAAGTTTCACTCAGCCTAGGAGTGTTTTTCTCTGAATTTTCTTGTGCTCATGGGGTCAGGGTCTCCAGCCTCACTGCCAGTGGTGAGTGACAGGAGGGGTCACATCTATCAGTGACCCTGTAACTATCCATAAGGCATTTATATGAGAGGGTGTGGGGGAAAGATACCATCCAAGATCTACTCTAGTGAAGGATGGCCAAGTGGTCAGAACTTCCTCAGAAAGGTTTGTAATGTGAGGTTAAGCATGGTAAAATGGAAGTTGAAACTTTTGGGTCCAAAATCTGTCTTTTCCAATTACTAGTGTGTGCATCAGTTTCCTCATCTGTTAAAAGCAGATGATGATGACGATGATGATGACAATGACAATGATACACATCTCCTCAGATTGATGGAAGAATAACTGAGTCGATGCATAGGAGAGTAGAGCACATTGGCATTGCTCACAAATGTTAGCTGTTATTGTCATGCTTTCCCCCTTTGCTCTTTCTGTAGCTAGTGATAGAAGAATCAAGTCCTCCAACAAGAGTGTCTCTCACCCTTTTCTTTCTTTTCCTTAGCCTCTAGATTTTTTTTTTTTCATCCCAGACCTGCTTAGTCAGAAAGTCTGGGGTAGGGACCCAACTTAATCTGTATTTTAACAAGACTTCCAGAGGATTCTGAGGCATGTTAAAATTTGAGAACCCCTGTTAGAGAGCAAACTTCTAGAATCACTTGCTTAAGAAACTCTTGTTATCTAAGCTCTCAGAAGTCCTGGGTTATATATGTAAAATAGATGCTGCCAAAAATAATGAAACCCTGGAAAAATTTTCTACTTGCTACACTGAGACACCATATTGAAGACAGCATTATTCTAAATGTTTCTGTATCACTTCATTTAAGTTTATTTATTTAATAATTTTTAAATATTTATTTATTTATTTATCTGGTTGCACCAGGTCTTAGATACAGGTTGCGGGCTCCTTAGTTGCAGCTCACCAAATCTTTAGTTGCAGCACGTGGGCTCCTTAGTTGTGGCATGCGAACTCTTAGTTGTGGCATGCATGCAGGATCTAGTTCCCTGAGCAGGGATCTAGCACTTTAAAAAAGAACTTTGGTTCATATATCTAATTCCCTTTTAAATTTGAAAGTGGAAAGTACTTTCCCATTGTTGGCACCTATCATATGTAGTTTGTGTTAGATAGACCTACTCTGTGTTACTATAGAGTACTCACTCATTTATTCATTTGCCATTCATCAATTAATCACCATTCAGCTCTTTGAAGTATTGATTTATCATCTATCAGTTTAGAGCAATCCTTTATGCATTAGGAAAGAACAGATCTGCTTTTATTTTTAGGTTTTATTTTAAAAATAAGTATTTTCAATGGTGTTGGGAAGCTTGCAAAGAATTTGAGTGAAATTGGAGAAATTTTCTCTAGCACTTTAAAAGTCTCTGGAGTCCCCTTGGGCTTCTGCCACACTAATGCCAAGATAAAGTAAGAGTTTCCAGGATTTTGCTGGTTTCGCTGAGTTCTAGACTCTGGGTGCAAATGAATTATATTCCAGTTCCTGGAAGGTTTTCAGGATAGAGGAATGGCTCCAGTGGTGCTCTTTGAGCCATTTAAGGGCAATGACAGAAGGCCTAGAAGAAAAGAGTTAAATAAAAGTCATTTGCATGGCCAAGGGAGAGAACACGGCTTGCTCAACTACCACTGGCTGTGTTTGGCTTCAGTCCCAGACAAGATTCTAGACTACATTATTTATCATAATAATAATAATAGTAATAACAATAACAACAACAATAATAATAAAAGTTCATGAGACTTATGGGAAAGCGACAATCACTGGCGTTCAGCTTGAGATTTTTAAAAACAGAATATGTCAGTCTGAACTTTTTCTTTCTTTAATATTGTTTCTAGGCTCATCTATTAAGGAAATATATACAAGGTCTGGAGCAGAATACAGACTCAATCTATATTTGTTGATTGAACAAGTGGAGGTTTTTGATAAAGTCTTTTATGACCTAGTTGATAAAGCACAATGCAGGCTGGATGCAAGGGCAACTAGCTGGGTTAGAATAGCCCAGAATATGTCATTCACACCAGTCTGGAGGCAGAGTCCTGATGCTGGGCCACAACCCCCCAGAAAGCTCTCCATGACATGGATGTAATATAGAGAATAGGCTCTTTGAACTGCTTTGGGCAAGGTAACATATGTACTGAAGGATGGAATCCAGATCGACAGACCTTTCTTATCAATCTTTAAAACCTCCCCTTGCTCCCCCCATATAAGCAATACCTGCTCATTGTAGGCAGTCTGAGAAATATAGAAAAGACTAAGGAAGAAAATAAAAAGAATTCATGATCTCCTCTCACTCCAATATAACTGTAAGCAGATAAGGTAGGGGGTTCCCAGAGAAAGAGAACCAGGCATGGCTTTCTTGACATAAGAGAAGCCACTTTTGGCCTAAGCCATTTTGTGATCTAAGCCTGGCCACAATGCTTGCCCTTGAACAGGTCTCAGTAATTAAAGATCTTAAGGGAACAAAAGAACCCAGAAACTGTTATGGCAAGAGAAATAACAATAGCAAAGATAATATATCAGGTGTAAAGACTCCCAGTTCTGTTTCAATGATAAAGATTAGCCTGAAGTGCTCAACCACCAGAGCAACTGGAACCTAAGGGATGATGATGTTGACCTTCTCTGACCCTTGTGACTTCCATCAGCTAAAGCTTAGACTCTGTCCCGCCCAAGCCCCTTCATGAATGTGCATGTCCCCATAAACTTTCCCCAAAGGAAAAAAAAAGAAATTAAAAACAAACAAAAAAACAAACAAACAAACTTCCCCAAATTTGCTGTGCAGGGAGATGCTGCTTTGGGGAAGGTCCCTGGTGTTCTTACTTGCTGCAAGTAATAAATTCTCCTGATCTTTGGCTTAGAGGGGAATCCAGTTTTCAGGTAACATAACCATGGCTAATATGTTGGTGTATTTCTTTGCAGAACTTAATGTATATGCATTTTTAGCTAGATAAGTTAATTTTATAACCTCTTTTCACTTAAACTGAACTCTTTTAAGGTATAATTTGTAATGATTATGTAACACTACATTATATTTGTGTTGGCTCTCCATGTGTTCATTTGTTGAATTGAAACAAATAATAGCAATGTTAATAGTACCATATTAATATGGTAATTTACTAAGGCCCAGATACTGTTCTAAGTGCTTAAATTTATGAACTTTTTAAATCTTCAAAGCAACTCTATGAGGTATTATTATTATCCCCATTTTACAGTTGAAGAAAGTGAGGCATAGAGAGTTTCACTTGCCCCAAATCACCCAAATACTAAGTGGTGGAGGCAGGAATTTCTCTTTCTTCTGAAGTCAGTTTTGATAGTCCATATTTATTAAATGGTATTGGAATAACTGAATAACCATCTAGAAAAAAATTAGGTTGGCTTTCACATCACACTTTACCTTAGTATAAATTCCATATGAACCAAAGACTTAAATATAGTAGATGAAATTGTAAACATGCAAAAACAGTAGTTCTCAATGCTGGCTGAGCTTTAGAACCAACTCAGGAATTTAAGAATTACCATAAAAAAAGAACACAATTTTGCCATCTGCAAAATGGATGAACTTGGCGGACATTATGCTAAATGAAGTAAGTCAGAGAAAGAAAAATACTGTATGATATCACTAATAGGTGCAATCTTAAAAATACAACAAATTAGTGAATACAACAAAAAAGAAGCAGACTCACGGATACAGAGAACAAATTGTGGTTACCAGTGGAGAGAAGGGTGGGAGAGGAGCAGGAAAGGGGTAGGGAAGTAAGAGATACAAACTATCAGGTATAAAATATGCTACAAGGATATATTATACAACAGTGGTCCGCAACCTTTTTGGCACCAGGGAAAAGTTTCGTGGAAGACAACTTTTCCACAGACTGGGGTCGGGTGGATGGTTTCGGGATGATTCAAGCACATTACATTTATTGTACACTTTATTTCTATTATTATTACATTGTAATATATAATGAAATAATTATGCAACTCATCATAATACAGAATCAGTGGAAGCCCTGAGCTTGTTTTCTTGCAACTAGATGGCCCCATCTGGGGGTGATGGGAGACAGTGACACTCGAAGTGTGTTGCTTATGCCCAGTCTCCTCTGTGATCTCGTTTTGGTTGCTGTCACTGCAGAAAACCCTGCTTCACAAAGATAGGATGTTGGAAATGGAAGCAGGCTTTTCAGTGCTTCTGTGGCAATCTCAGGATATTCCCCCTTGACTTTACTCCAGAACGTATGGAGATTTGAAGTTGTCTCAAACATACTTCTAAGGCCACTGCCTTAAAAGTTAAAAGCAGTTGATCCTCTTCTAGCACGGACAAAGTCGATTCACCTGGCTTACACATGAAGGGGTCGTGGATCCATTCCTTCCCAGTTCAGGGGTCTTTTGTGGTTGGGAACTAATGCCCAAACTCTTTTGGAAGCTGAGATAGGTGATCATGCACCAGGTGGGAAAAAGAAGGCCCTGGCTCGGTCTCTTTCAAAATCTCTGCTAATGTTTGAAACATGTCAAAAATCCCAATGTTCACTCATCGCCCCCATAATTCCAGTTTGGCTTTGAATGCAGCCACTTTATCTGCCGACTTGAAAACAGTTGTCGTTCTCCCCTGACGTGACAGACTGTCGTTGAGCAGGTTGAAAATGTCACAAAAGTAAGCAAGTTTTGCAACCCCTTCTGTGTCACTGAAATGTGCTGCCAGTGGTGACTGTTTTTCGAAAAGAAATCTCTGGAGCAGCTCTCATAACTCAAAAACTCAGGTCAGTGATCTACCTTTAGAAAACCATCTCACTTCTGTGTATAAGAGAAGACGTGTGTGCTCTGCGTCCATCTCCTCACAGAGCTGCGTGAACAGACGTGAGTTAAGGGCATGTACTTTAATGTGGTTGATAATTTTAATCACATCCTGCAAAACGTTGTTAAGTTCAGGTGACATTTTTCGGCTAGCCAGCATTTCTCTATGGATGACACAGTGCGTAGACTCACATTCAGAAGCGACCTCTTTGACCAGAGAAGTGAGACCAGAAAGCCATCCAGTCATAGCAGCCGCTCAGTACGTGCATATACCGACACAAAATGAACAATTCAGCTTTCCTGATATGTAATCATTCAAAGACTTGAATAGTTCTGCAGCTGTGGTGTTGGTTGGCAACAAAAGTGCACATAACATATTCTCATGCACGTCCTCCTGAAAAATATATCGCACAAAAACAGACATTGTTGCCTTGTTGTCAACATTGGTAGACTTGTCAACCTGGATTGTGTACCACGGTGACACATTAACAATTGTGCCTCAGTATCCTCTGCTATTTCATCAATTTGTCTAGTTAGTTATGGCGCTAGACAAAAGAGGAACACATGCCACATTTTGAACTGCAGCCTCTCATAAAAGTTCATGACAAATGTCCTTAGCAGCAGGCAGGATCAACTCTTCACAATAGTAAAGGGCTTCTTAGCTCTAGCAATGTGGTTAGCCACTAAGAATGATGCTCTCAGTACAGACATATTTGATGAAGTGGTGGCCTTCAATAATTGCTTCTGTTCTTCATGTTCACATTTTTTTCTTTTGAAAAACTCCAAAGGCTTGTCTTTTAATGCAGGGTGCTTGGGCTCCATGTGGCAAAGCAGTTTCGAAGGTTTCATGGCTTCGTTGGATAGCCAGTCGCCACATATTATACAAAGCGGTCTTGGAGAATATGAATCACCTGTTGCAAAGAACCCATAATTTAAGTAAGACTCTTGGTATTTTCTTTTAAATGTAGCTTTTTTGTTGTTGGCAGTCTTAGTCTTCTGCGGTCTCATCATTGGGTCTTTCTCCCTTTTCACAGAAGCTCTCCACTGACGTTTGTATTTTACTCATTTTGGCTAGGGTTAGCTTGTGGGCTTACCAAAACTGACTGAGACAAGTGTGCAGTGCAGGAAAGAGGGGCGGATGGAAGTGGTAAATAAAATAATGGGCGGGCCACGGGCAGACCAAAATAAGTGTCGGATTCTGACTTAAAGCCTGTCACCAGATACAGCTGTACAACTGAAGTACATCAACTCACTTGCACTATAAAGCCTGCCACCAGATGCAGCTTAATTGTCACTTGTCACTCGCTGATAGGGTTTTGATATGAGTCTGCAAGCAATTGATTTATTATGCTCACTGTGCAGTCAAACCTCTCTGCTAATGATGATCTGTATTTGCAACTGCTCCCCAGCGCTAGCATCACCGCCTCAGCTCCACCTCAGATCATCAGGCATTAGATTCTCATCAGGAGCACGCAACCTAGATCCCTTGCATGTACAGTTCACAGTAGGGTTTGAGCTCCTATGAGAATCTAATGCCCCTGCTGATCTGACAGGAGGCGAAGCTCAGGCAGTAATGCAAGCGATGGGGAACAGCTGTAAATACAGAGGAAGCTTCGCTCGCTGGCCTGCCACTCACCTCCTGCTGTGCAGCCCTGTTCCTAACAGGCCAAGGACCAGTACTGGTCTAGAGGTAAGGCCTAGGCATTCATATTTTTTAAAAGCTCCACTGGTAATTGGTATGCAGCCAGGACTGAGAAGCATTGACCAAAAGAAAAACTGTAGATTAAAAAAAAAGTCTGGGAAAAGAGAAAGCTTTTCTATGTATTATATAAAACTCAAAAGTTCAAAAGAAAAAGGTGATAAATTCAGTAGTGAGCAGTTACTGTTTAATGGGTATGGAGTTTCAGTTTGGTAAGATGCAAAGTTCTGGAGGTGAATGGTGATGACAGTTGCACAGCAATGTGAATGCACTTAATGCCATTGAACTGTACACTTAAACATAGTTGAAATGATAAATTTCATGTTGTATAAACATTTCCACAATAAAAAATTGCATTAGAAAAAAATCATAGGACTTCCCTGGTGGCACAGTGGTTAATAATCTGCCTGCCAATGCTGGGGACACGGGTTCGAGCCCTGGTCTAGGAAGATCCCACATGCCACGAGCAACTAAGCCCATGCACCACAACTACTGAGCCTGTGCTCTAAAGGCCGCGAGCCACAACTACTGAAGCCCGTACACCTAGAGCCCGTGCTCCTCAACAAGAGAAGCCACCTCAATGAGACGCCCGCACAACGAAGAGTAGCCCTAGCTAGCCGCAACTATAGAAAGCCAGCGTGCAAGCAACGAATACCCAATGCAGCCAAAATAAATAAAATAAATTTATAAAAAAAAGAAAAAGACAACATAGGCACAACAGACAGTTTACAGAAAAGAAAATACAAAAGATTCTTAAACACATGAAAAAAGACCATTTTCACTAATTGTAAGAGAAAATAAAATTAAAACTACACTAAAATATCATTTTCACTTAGATTGAGGAAGATAAAAAAAGTTGGATAATTCAATTGTTGGTAAGGACCTTAGGAAACAGTCATTCTTATTCCTTGCTGGTGAAAGTATAAATTTGTATATTTTCTATGGTGGGCCTATTTGGCAACATCTATTGAAATCTCCAATGTGCATACAATTTGATCCCATAATTTCACATCTAGGAATTTATACTACAAAAATATTCATATACAAAATGACATAAGCATAAGGTTATTAACTGCAATATTATTTGAAATAGCAAAAGATAAATCCAAACACCTATCAATAGAAGACTTGTCAAATAAGTTTTGATATGTCTATTTTGTGTACTTTGGAGTACTCTGTGGGATGTTAGAAAAATAAGGTAGATCTTTACATGCTAATATGGAATGATTGTCATTATGTGAAAACAGCAAGAGAAAGGGTAAAGATAGACATAATTCTATGTATGTAAGAAAATGGTTAAAAAAAAAGTAGCCTCTGGGAAGAGGACTGGGATATAAAGAAGACATTGTATGCTTTTAAAAATATTGATTAAAAAAGACCCCTATGAATATTTAACTTTTTTTCTTTAAATAAAGCTTCACTGGGGGAGGGAAAGAGCAATATAAAATAGCATCTAAAATGACAAAGGGTCTAGGATTTGTCGTTGTCTGCTTGTTTGTTTTTAAACAGCTGGGGAAGACTTGGGTATGTTCATGTGATTCAGGGATAGCATCAGTAGAAAGGAAAGGCTCCCGGAGCCAGTTATCTGGGGAGTGAAATCAGGATTAGGCAGGAGGCCTTAGCTTTGGGCAGGAGCAGACACACCTCCTTCCCTGACCTGGGTGAGATAAGGGGAGGATTGGTCCCTAAACAGATGAAACTGGGTGCATGGGGTGGGGTTGAAGGAGCTCCAGACTCGAAGTCTCTATTTTCTCTGGAAAATATGAGATAAGTTATCTTCTGCTAGTGAGGGAGGAGTTGGTGGCCCAGGGGCATGAGGAGAGTGGTTAAAATTTAAAGCAGCTTGTAAAGCAAGCAAGCATTGAGGAGACTCAGAAAGTAATATTGGACAGATTTGAGGGCCTCATAAACCTTCAGTGATGGCAGTCTGTGAGGCTGAGTTTTCTCCAGCAGTTTTCAGCAACCTGGGTCACTGGGGCAGAGGGCCAGCAGAGAGTGAAGAGCAAGGGGATGGGCAGATATGAAGTGTCAGAGTGGATGAGGTCTGAGGCCAAGTGGGGAGCGGGTGAGTTGTTTGTCCTCTTTGTCTCCCCAGTGGACTGGGACCACTTTTTACCCTCAGGGCAGGGAGCCCCATCCCATCCCAGGCCCACTTTTCAGGGTCCCCAGGGTCTGATAGGGTGCCTAATCATGGGACACACCCACGGAATGTTTTCTGAATTATTCATTGACCTTGCAAAAGTAAAAACAAACAAAATCCAAGTCCTTCACTTTATTAAAGCTGTAAGGAGTCTTTTTTTTTTTTAACATCTTATTGGAGTATAATAGCTTTACAATGGTGTGTTAGTTTCTGCTTTATAACAAAGTGAATCTGTTGTACATAAACATATATCCCCATATCTCCTCCCTCTTGCGTCTCCCTCCCACCCTCCCTATCCCACCCCTCTAGGTGGTCACAAAGCACCGAGCTGATCTCCCTGTGCTATGCGGCTGCTTCCCACTAGCTATCTATTTTACATTTGGTAGTGTATATATGTCCATGCCACTCTCTCACTTCGTCCCAGCTTACCCTTCCCCCTCCCCATATCCTCAAGTCCATTATCTAGTAGGTCTGCGTCTTTATTCCCGTTGTAAGGAGTCTTTTATCACATTAAAATAAGCTGGCATTATCCAGCTTATTTACCTAATTTGTTCACCAGAGTTGTTTGCTACTTTCAAATGTGAAAACCGGGACTTCCCTGGTGGCGCAGTGGTTAAGAATCCGCCTGCCAATGCAGGGGACACGGGTTCGAGCCTTGGTCCAGGAAGATCCCACATGTGGCGGAGCAACTAAGCCCAGGCACCACAACTACTGAGCCTGCACTCTAGAGCCTGTGAGCCACAACTACTGAAGCCCGCACGCCTAGAGCCAGTGCTCCACAACAAGAGAAGCCACCGCAACAAGAAGCCTGTGCACTGCAATGAAGAGTAGCCCCCACTCACCGCAACTAGAGAAAGCCTGCGCACAGCAACGAAGACCCAATGCAGCCAAAAAATTAAAAAAAAAAAAAAGAATAAAAATTAAAAAGGAAAAAACAAATATGAAAACCACTCTCAAAGATATTGAAGATCTATGTTTTTAAATACGCTCCAGGCTATGATTACAATGACAAATGATTTGCAGGATTCCAAGCATCCCCTCGTCTTTGCTAAAAACATTTTCATCACTGTACTTAATATTCCCCTCTTTAATGATTCACTGCTGCCTACCTCTCTCCCAAAGTGTGTGTGTGTGTGTGTGTGTGTGTGTGTGTGTGTGTATTGGGGGGGGGTGGTATGGGAGGAGGGTTCTGCAGAGGGAGGGGAGCACTTGCCCCTGTGATGGGGAGACACTTTGGTACTGACTCCTTACTGTAGGTGGCTTGCAGCTCAGAGGGGCCAGCAAGTGCTCAGTTTGTGAGGAGTGAAGAGGGGAGGCTCTTAGAAGTGATTTGGAGATCAATATGTGTCTTCTGTAATTGGAGAGGGCCAAGCTTCCTCTCTTCCAGCCTCTGGTTTTCTCTCACCTCCATGAGCAGAAGAGCTTACTGTAGCCTCAGAGAAACTCTCATTTGTTCAGCCATTCATCCAACAGTCTTTAAGCAGCTGCTGCATGCCAGCCCTGTGGTAGGAGTAGAAAGGGAGAGGTGCCCAAATCCTGGACACTCCCGAGGTGGCCTACAGACACGTGATCCAGATGGTTCAAGGGCCCACAAATGCCTTTAGATATTATTATTTGGATTATTTGAATATCACTATTAGAAACTCACTCCTGAACCATCAGCGAGTGAGAGACAGCAGTGCCCTCTAGGGACCCGGCAAAGTACACGTGCCAGGCAGCACGTAGCTGCTAGGGCAGAATGGAGGCGTTGCTATGGAAACTGCCCGGGCAGCCTTTCCTCTCACAACCTCTAGGTTCCTTTCTTTGTAGCCATTTATTCCAGGGAGACACGTGCACAGCTGTCTCTCCTCCTTTTTCTCATCTCTAGGAAGCTACAAAATTGAGGAGTTGTCGGCAAGTGGCATGGGGAGAGGATGAGTGGAGCCTGGGTAGGAAAACAGCTGCAGGGCGGGGGCAGTGGCGGTGCTTCCAGCAGACCAGCGGGGCAGTGGCTCGCACCAGGCTTACAACTCTGCCACTGTGGCTGGAGAAGCCCCTCAGAGCTGATCACATTACATCACACCCACTGCCCGCCCCTCTCCCTGCCCCCACAGGCTGCATGGCATTTAGGAGCAAGGCCAGGCAGAGCAGGATTGCTATGATTAAGCCTCGCTCAGTTTCCCAGAAGCCAAGCACAAGGGTCTGGGGCCTCTAAGGCAGAGCAGTGTAGTTGAGAGAGCACTGGAATTGGAGTCAGGAGGCCTGAATTCTGGCCCTAATCCTGGCATAGTGTGACAATGTTAAGTCATTTCCAACCTTCCTGGCTGTTTGCTCATTTGGAAAATGAGAGGACTGGAGTAGAGCAATGATTCCAAAGTGTGGTATCAGATCCGTCTGAGAATCTTTATTAAGAAATGCAGATTTCTAGGCTCAACTCCAGGAATTCCTATTAAATATGTCTGGGGTGGGCCCTGGGAATCTGTATTAAGATGAATGCAAATTCAAATCACTTGCAGAGTCTGTTGATATACTTGAGACAGAGACACCTTGAGAACAGTCACAACCAGGACTTTGAATCACAGAGGTAAATGTCAAGGATACTCAGATAATCGGAGAGAGTATACTAAGAGAATGTTATCTGACTAGTCCCAGGCCTTTATGGCAGTGATGTCAATTACCTCATTATGTAGTGTCTTTTAGTACAAGAAAAAATGCCCATCACTGAAACCCTCTTAGGAAGGCATAACTTCAAGTGTGTACTTTAGCATCAGAAATGGATGGGCACTCATCCAGCCTTTCCTGGGTGACCGTCATCCACCAACTGCCACACCAATGCTGCAAGAGGTGAGGGGCAAAGAATAGAACTCCTAATACTTTCTTGAAACTTTCCTTCCTTCACTTTAGTAAGTCAGTTCCCTCTGAGTCTTTCCTAAGGGAAAGACCTTTTTCATTTATTTACTCAGCAAATATTGATTGAATGCATATGTGCAACTAGACTCTGTGCTGGGCACTGAGGAGACAATGAAGGACAGGATCAAATATAATATGATGTCATGAGTGCTATGAAGGTGTTATAGGACCTAGAGGGGTTCTCAACCCAGGCTGACCCCAAATATCTTCTTGCCCTTCTCCGCCTCTAAGTATGGGCATTCTTCAAAGCTCAGGTTTATACAGACATAAAATGGCATTTATTGGCAGAAGGATGGAGCAGAACAAGGTTGGCCATGACCAGCACACTGGATAGATTGAGGAAAAGAAGGTGGCCCTGGCAGGAAAAATCTCAGAGTTGTTGATGAGAAATTCAGATTGGAGGTCAATCAGTATCCAGAAAGTCCAAAGAGCTTGAAAGAGATGACTATCCCGATAGGCAGGTAAAAACTAGACAGGTAGGTATATATTCCATGACTCCATCAGTGGTCATGTGGACTCAGCCTCAGGGTTCTAGGGCATGAGTAGGGTTGTGCTTTGTCCAGGGAAACTGGGAGACTGAACAGGACATCAGGCGTGAACACAGACATGGACTGTCACAAAGGAAGTGGCACAGATTTTCCTGGTCCCAAGACCTAAGAGAAATATCTCCTGGGGTCCTCAGAAATAGTCTTGTAATATGCCTTGGAACTATTCAATGAAAGCTGTACTAAGAGGGGTTAAAACAAAGTAAACCTACCATGAACTCCAGGCTCTCTTGGTCCTATCCAGACTCTCCTGCCAGAATAGGGGCAGAAGACAACTTCTAAGCATTATATCTAGATGAATGGGTGATTTGCATATCCTTCAAGCCAGGGGCTGACAAACTTTTTCTGTAAAGGGCCAGATAGTAAACATTTTAGACTTTAGGGCCATTAGGTCTCTGTTACAACTACTCAATACTGTCATAGGGTAAAGGCAGCCATAGAGAATCTGTAAACAAATTAGTGTGGCTGAGTTCTAATAAGACTTTTTTTGGGATAATAAAATTTGCATTTCTTATAATTTCCATATGTCACAAAATGTTTTTTGGAGGTTTTTTTTTCTCCAACCATTTAAATGTGTAAAAACCATTCTTAGCTTGTGGACTGTAGCTATTCAAAAACAGGCAGCAGGCTGATTTGGTCCATGTGCCATGGTTTGCTGACCTCTGCTTCAGATGTTCCTCCGTAATGAGTAATTTTTATAACTGATTAAGAAATCAGGAGGTGAAGGGTTTGGGTAACATTAGCTATTGTTACAGACAAACCTCAAAATCTCAGTGGCTTACCATGAATGTATTTCTGCTTATGTCAGGTGTTCCTAATGGGTGGGCAGCTTTCCTCCAATGGGTGACTCAGCAACCTGGGCTCCATCTACCTTCTGGCTCCACTCCCAGTCAGCAGACGGGGGGAGACAAGGTGACGGTGGGGCTGCTTCTCAACCACATCAACCCAGAAGTGGCACACACAACTGGGCCATGTTTAGATGCAAAGGGTTGGGCAGAGGGAATGCTGAGAAAGACAGCAGCTGGCCATGTCTGGTAATGATGCTCCCCTGTGGAAGAGAGTGTAAATCTGCCGGGTTGCTAGCTGCCCTGCTACAGTGACATTCTTGGACAAGAACTTGAGGGTTGATAGTGATGCTGATTAAGCATGGTTCTGTGAACCAAGCTGAGTGTAAAGAGGACATTCTTCTATGAAGTTAAAGCTACTGACCACACCACATGCCTGAAGTACATGGAGGGCCAAGTCTTCCCTCTGAAAACGACTCTGGGTGTGCTCAATACAAACTCTAATATGTAGATGGTGGAAGTCTCAACATTCTTCACACAAAAACATGACTATAACATATTTTGTCTGGAAAAGCTTCAAAGAGTTGTAACCAATTATCCAATATGGCCATAAAAAATCATCAACAAAGAACTCAGGGAACCTATAAGATTACGCGATATAATCTCCTGTTGAACCTTCCAAAATACAGTTATCTTGAAATGTAGTTCCAGGTAACTTAAGGATTCTCAGCTTTGGCACTCTTTACCTTCTGGGCCAGATACTTCTTTGTTGTTGGGGGTGACCTGTGCATTATAGGGTATCAGTAGCTTCCCTGGCCTCTACACACTAGATGCCAGTGGCATCCTTTGCCACCCTTCCTTGGTTGTGACAACCAAAAATGTCCTTGGACATTGCCAAGTGTCCCTGGGGGGCAAAACTGCCCTGAGTTGAGAAACACTGTGTGACTAAATGACAGAACTTAGTGAATAAAATTGTTGAAAATGAGCCAACTAAATTTTGCAGGTGTGAATATAAATGACAATGTTGATTCTAGAGGTTTGTCTTGGTTCAGGCTTTCTGACAATGATTAGGAATTGGGCTAAGTCCTCTCTTGTTAAAGATGACACTCGATCAGCAGCATAGACAAAAATAGCTGCCTTCAATACATTCCTTTCAGTTCTCAGTATTAGGAGGGCATTTAGCTACATATCCCAAAGTGGTTTCATGTAAGGATACGGGATTGCTGCTAAAATGTGCCAGAATTAACTTAATTAACTTAATAGTTTAAAAACTATTCTCTGATCTGCCAGGTTTTTCCTACCAACCCTAGCCCTGGAGGTGGCTCTAGATTACAGGTTTCAAATACACAAATACTGCTCAGAACCCCTGACCTTTACTATTTTCTGGCTGCAGTCTCCAAGGCCAAGATATAATCAATAAAGCCTGAAAACTGAATCTGTTTCTGAACACATGCTCTACAGTGTGATGGAGAATGCACTTAGCCTCATGGCTGAAACAAACAACAAATTGTTAGTTAGCTTTGTCATTATTATTGCTATTATTATTACTACTGTATAACAATGGGCATTTGCAGAGTGGCTTGCATTAAAGCTATGCAAGCTTGTAGTATAGAATATCTCCCTACCTTGTAGTTCATTAAAGAGGAAATTAGAGCAGAATAAAACCCAGACTCTTTAACATGGCCTTCAAGACCCTGAGTGATCTAGCCCCTAACTAAATCTAAGCTCATCTTGCCCCACTCTTCCCCCGGCTCACCAAACTTTGGCTTTTAAACATTCCTCTCACCTCTGCAGATTTGGCTTCAGTAGGTCCAGGAACGAGTACTTTTTTAGTCTCCCACTGGTTCTTATGGGCTGACAGATTTGCAAGTTGTGGCTACAAGTTGTGCATGACTTAAACCTCAGCCAGCTCCAAAGCCAGACAGTTGCCAAATGAAATAAAAAGCAGGGACTCTATGAACCAAGGACTTCCTATCTAAGGATGGGGAGGCTGTTGTTTTAGTGGCAATGTGGTCTGAGACTGAACTTGCTGAGAGTGAGGGGGCAGAGGGGACAAGCCCCAGGAGGGCAGATCCTAGTAGGCAAAATGAATAATGCAATTTCCACTTCAGGACCTTCTTCTAAGTGTGAGGGGTGTGTGTGTGTGTGTGTGTGTGTGCATATATGTGTGTTGGGGGGAGGTGAGCTCAAGGCCTCAGCTTAGAGCTAGACACTCTGGGGGAGGAGTGGAGTAAAACTTTCCTATTGTCAAAATTCCCTTCAATGGCCTGCATCTGCCCATGAAGTCCAATGTTCAGGATAAACATATCCTACTCTGCTTAGGAATTCATTTGCACACTGACACTTAACACTTAAGAGCCACTAATGATGATGGTACAACCTTGTAGGTGTAATGAATGCCCCTGAATTGTACACTCAAAAATGATGTTTTATGTTATATATATATTTTACCACCTCCCGCCCCTCCCAAAAAAGAACCACTGAGCTGGACTAGAGGCTGTGATAAAAGGCAAATCTATATATATGTGGATGTGGGACACTTAAATAATTCCCTTTAACCTCCAAAAGGAGGATGGGTGGTCAATTTCAAAGAGTTCTTGCTTGTCTGCAGGATTTATTACATTCTGACCTTTCTCGTATTGAACTTTTTATTATGAAAATTTAAAAATACACTTAAAAAGTGGAGAGAATTGAACAAGGAACCCCCTTTGAATCCAGGACCCAGCTTTAACAACCATCAACTTTTGCTGTTCTTGTTTATATAGCCCTCTAACTTTCCTTTCTTTCTCTTTCTCCTTTCCATCTTTCTTTCTTTCTTTCTTTCTTTCTTTCTTTCTTTCTTTCTTTCTGTATTTTAAAGCATATCACAGGCATATTTACAGTTCATCCATAAACACTTCAATTTTCCTATTCTAACATTAAGTTTTCATAGCTTAAATCTCATTAAAGGATTCATTTGCTGGTCTAAGGATTAATGAGATAAGTTAGCTTTGTCATTATTATTGCTATTATTAGGTTCAAAAGTCAGCTCAGTTTCTAAATTAGTGTTTGATTCTCATTCCATGTGATAGGTGGTCCAACCTTCAAAAACTTTACACTCTACCTGAAAAAACAAACAATAGATATAAAATAAGATTGTGCAGAATTAAAGGCTACAATCACCAAACCACAAATGTCAAAGGGCAGCCAGTGTAAATTCTGTAATAAGACCTGAATCTTGTGCATGTCAGCTGTGCAGGAATTCAAGAGAGGGGGCTGCCTCTCTGAACCAAGCAGTTGGAGAGGTCAAGATAAGAAGATACCAGGAATGGGTCTGGAATAGATAATCTCTTTTCTTGGCCCTGAACATTTGGTGTCCCTCACAAGATCATTTGTAACTGGCAAGATTTAGAGATCTAGATTGCTAGTCTTTTTTAGTTGATAATACCTTTCTTTTCTTTTTTTTAAAAATAGATCTTTATTGGAGTATAATTGCTTCACAATACTGTGTTAGTTTCTGTTGCACAACAAAGCAATTCAGCCATATGCATACACATTTCCCCATATCCCCTCCATCTTGAGCCTCCCTCCCATCCTCCCTATCCTACCTCTCTAGGTCATCTCCCTGTGCTATGCTGCTGCTTCCCACCAGCCAACTATTTACATTTGGTAGTGTGTATATGTCGATGCTACTCTCACTTCGCCCCAGCTTCCCCCTCCCACCCTCACGTCCTCAAGTCCATTCTCTATGTCTACCTCTTTATTCCTGCCCTGCAACTAGGTTCATCAGTACCTTTTTTTTTTCTTTTTTTTAGATTCCATATATATCCATTAGCATACGGTATTTGTTTTTCTCTTTCTGACTTACTTTACTCTGTATGACAGTCTCTAGGTCCATCCACCTCACTACAAATAACTCAATTTCATTTCTTTTTATGGCTGAGTAACATTCCATTGTATATATGTGCCACATCTTCTTTATCCATTCATCTGTCGATGGACACTTAAGTTGCTTCCATGTCCTGGTTATTGTAAATAGTGCTGCAGTGAACATTGTGGTACATGTCTTTTTTTGAATTATGGTTTTCTCAGGGTATATGCCCAGTAGTGGGATTGCTGGGTCATATGGTAGTTCTATTTTTAGTTTTTTAAGGAACCTCCATACTGTTTTCCATAGTGGTTGTATCAATTTACATTCCCACCAATAGTGCAGGAGAGTTCCCTTTTCACCACACCCTTTCCAGCATTTATTGTTTCTAGATTTTTTGATAATGGCCATTCTGACCAGTGTGAGGTGATACCTCATTGTAGTTTTAATTTGCATTTCTCTAATAATTAGTGATGTTGAGCATTTTTCATGTGCCTCTTGACCATCTGTATGTCTTCCTTGGTGAAATGTCTATTTAGGTCTTCCACCCATTTTTAACTGGATTGTTTGTTTTTTTGATACTGAGCTCCATGAACTGTTTGTATATTTTGGAGATTAATCCTTTGTCTGTTGTTTCATTTGCAAATATTTTCTCCCATTCTGAGGGTTGTCTTTTTGTCTTGTTTATGGTTTCCTTTGCTGTGCAAAAGCTTTTAAGTTTAATTAAGTCCCATTTGTTTATTTTTGTTTTTATTTCCATTACTCTAGGAGGTGGGTCAAAAAAGATCTTAGTGTGGTTTATGTCAAAGAGTGTTTTTCCTATGTTTTCCTCTAAGAGTTTTAGAGTGTCTGGTCTTATACTTAAGTCTTTAATACGTTTGGAGTTTATTTTTGTGTATGGTGCTAGGTAGTGTTCTAAGTGCTTTCAAATCCTCTGCTGTATACGATCCCTTCATTTCTCCTATAACCTTCTTATACCACTGGTCCCCATCACAAACTCTTTATTCAGTTCTCTCCTTGGGCGTGCTTCCATCTACTCCTTGCTTCTTCTACCCCAGAACCTTCAAGACTCTGTTTATGTTGGGCACTGGGAAGGCACTGTCCCATCAGCCTTTCTCCAGCCTCCTGATTCTTTAGTGGGGCTGTGGTGGAGCCCACTGCTGCTGTTTGAAACCAGTGAACTTTACTTGTTTTTTGGACTTGAACTAGCCATGGACTCAGAGAGAGAGCCTGATGGGCAAATCCATGTAAATGGTGAATACAAGACTCCAGTGACTAAAAAGCAGCAGGTAGGGGAGGGAAGAAAAGAAGGAAGGGAGAATGGGATGAATTAGGAGTGTAGCTGAGGGTGTAGAAGAGGCTGGTGGCAGAGATCCAGTGCTCAGAATGTCTGGGGCCCAGCTCAACTAGAACAAAAGCAGGACCTGATCATTACTACTCGATGCCTTCCTGGTCTATCCAGGCCATATCAGGGGAAATTCAAGCAGAAATCTAAGTCGGGTCAGAGTGAACAAATTCTGAAGGGAGAGAGATGAAAGATGACCTGAGTTGGCAACAGGCTGATGTCAGGTAGTAACAGTACAGTGGGATTTAGCACCCTGGTGCTCTGTAACCTCTAGCTTCCTGTTCTAGACACTTGTTACTTACAGTGTGGTTTTGGGATTGGCAGCATCTGTATTACTGGGAGGTTGTTAGCAATGCAGAACCGCAGGTCCTGCTCAGACTTACTGAATCAGAAACTTGGGGGTGGGAATTCCCTGGCAGTCTAGTGGTTAGGACTCTTTGTTTCCACTGCGGGGTCCAGGTTCAATCCCTGGTCGGGGAACTAAGATCCCAAAGCAGCGCAGCACAGCTGGAAAAAAAAAAAGAAAGAAAGAAGAAGAAAAAAAGAAACTTTGGGTTGGCATTCCTTGGCTCGTGGCTACATCACTCCAAACTTTGCTTCTATTGTTGTCATATCCTTCTCTGACTCTGAAACTTCTGCCTCCTTCTTATAACACTTGTAATTACATTGGGTCCACCTGGATAATCCAAGACTTCTATCCATTGCAAGATTATGAACTGAAGCACATCTACAACATCCCTTTTACCATGTAAGGTAATATATTTGCAGGTTCTGGGAATTAGGATGTGACATTTTGGGGGGCCCACTATTCACCCTACTACAGGAAACCATTAGAGAAGTGACAAAATTTGACATATATTTTAAGAGTAATTATGGCTGCTGTTTTGAAAATAGTTTTGTGGGGGCAAGAATGGAAACAGGAAAATTAGTTACTATATCAGAGTGAGTCTTTAAATTCTGAGGGCCTTGTTGGCTGTTCCCACATAAGCGAGCACATAATTCTGTTATGGGCTGAATTTTGGCCCGTAAAATTCCTGTGTTGAAGCCCTAACCCCTAGTACCTCAGAATGCGGCCATATTTGAATATAGGGCCTTTAAAAGGGTGATTAAGTTAAAATGAGCCTGTTAGGGTGGGCCCTAATCCATTCTGACTGGTGTCTTTATAAGAAGAGGAAATTTGGACAAATGAAGAGACACCAGGGATGTACGCACACAGAGAAAAGACCATGTGAAGACACAGTGAGAAGGTAGCCACCTGTAACCCAAGGAGAGAGGCCTCAGGAGAAACCAACCCTGCCAACACCTTGATCTTGGACTTCCACCTTCCAGAACTTTCAGAAATAAATTGTTGTTAAGCCACGTAGTCTATAGTATTGAGTTGTGGCAGCCCTAGCAAACTGAGACAAATTTAAAATGTCTTCCTGAAATCCAGATGCAGACTCTCCTCCTGACCCCTCAGTTCATGATTCTTGTCAGAAAAGGAAGTCGTGTCAGAAAAGTAGTTGGCAGGATCTTCCTGAAGTAACCTCACCTACATCCCAAGAGTGAACACTTAAAACAATCTTTGCTCTTTAAAAGACACTGTTTAAAAAAGGAAAAGAAAAGCCACAGACTGGGAGGAACAATTTGCAAAACACATACCTGATAGAGGCTTGTATCCAGAATACATAAACCACCTAAGTAAGACATGGGCAAAAGATTTGAACAGATACTTCACATTAGACGAGGTACAGATGACAAATAATCACACAAAATGATGATCAACATCATTAGTAACTAAGAATATGCAAATTAAAGCCATAATGAGCCATCACTATGTACCTACCTACTAGAGTGGCTTTAAAAAAACTGACAATACCAAGTGTTTACAGGAATTCAGAGCAAGAGAAACCTCATACACTGCTGGTGGAAATGCAAAATGATACAGCCACTTGGGACAACAGTTTGGTAGATTTTTAGAAGGTTTAGACATACTCTTACCATATGACCCTGCAATCTTAAGTATTAAACCAAGAGAAATAGAAATGTTTCACTGAAAGACCTGTGTGGGAATATTTATAGCAGCTTTATTCATACTATCTCAAGCTGGAAACAACCCAATGTCTCTCAACTGGTAAGCAGATGAACAAACTGTGGCACATCCACACAATGGAATACTACTCAGAAATGAAAAGGAATGAACTATCAATATAAGCAAGAAAATGGATGACTCTCAAAAGCATTATGCTATTGAAAGAAACCAGAAAACAAAGGCTACATACTGCATGTTCCATGACTTTTTGAAAAGGCAAAACTATAGGGATATAAATAGATTGGTGGTTGCTGGGGGGCAACCCAGTTGCCCGGGTGAATTTTGGAGGGGTGATATATAATACCATATAATTGTGGTGGTCCTTACATGACTGTATATATTTGTCAAAATTCATTAAATTGTACATTTAAAATTGGTAAATTTAAATGTGTGTGAATCATACCTTGTAAAGCTGATTTAAAACAATAAGACCCCATACTACCTGGACATGGGGAGAGGATATCTAAGCTATGACTCGGGATAGATGCAGTCCCTGTGCCTTGAGTCCTGATGGCTACTTCTATACAGGTCACTCTACCACAATGGTGGAGCACTGAACCCCCAGCTGTCCTTGTCAGTGGAGGAGACAGCGGGATCACTCACAAGCAGCTGTGACAATGTCTTTTTCCACAATGTAGCTGAAGAGCAGGGAAGTGATTTTAATGCATATTAAAGTTTGAAAACCACTAGTTTAAAAGAGGGGTCTTTAGCAGTAATGTATATGTACACACAGGAGGCGCTATCTGTGTGTGTGTGTGTGTGTGTGTGTGTGTGTGTGAGAGTATCTGTCTGTCTGTCTGTTTGTAGGAAGGAGGCTGAGGGGGAGGGAGCATTTATAAGTGCAAGTAGAATGGGGAAGACAACCTATGAGATTTTAATACCCTTAGATAATCTGGGCTCAAACTACTTTGGGAGAGCTAAGACCCTGTTGATAACCATTATCTTTGGCTCCAACTACCTTCTCCACCACTTTTTCCCTGTGACTCCAAAGTCTCTCCCCCATCAGAGGCTCATCCCTTCTCCTTGAGCTTTAGGGACCTTACCATTGTTTTCATCAGCTGTTAATGAGAGTTGCTTAAATCTGTTCCTCAGTTCCTCAGTGTTACATCCTATTATCATCCACATTTTACAAAGAAAAAAGTTTCTTGTCTCAGTTCACCCAGTGAGTAAGTGGACAGTTTCCAGGCTTCCAGCTCCAGGGTCTCCTGGGCCAGATGGCTTCCATAATTTCCCACTACCCCTCACCATCCAAGAGTTTAATGCTGAATATTCCCTTTGTGACCACCAATCAGAGTGAGGAGGAAAATGGGGTGGTGGGGAGAGGGGGCCTGGCAACAGGGTACAGAGGTGACCAGGAGAGAATGACTAAGAGATGATGGTTTTGAGCTCCCTACAGTTTCTGTCCCAGGGTATTTGGCTGGGGACAGTGGGGGGCAGAGTTGGGGAAGGTACACCTCTATAAGAGAAAAAGCTGCTAGAAGTGGCAAACAATGTAACTCTAATTGTCAGGAGACCACCTCAGGAAGTGGACAACATGCTGTGGTCACAACTATGAGACCCTGATAGAAAACCTCACCATGTGGGAAGAGCAGAGCCCGGAGCCCAGAGATAAGGATTTCTGTCTTGACTTATGTTTACTAAACCTTGAACAAGTCACAAACCTTCTTTCAGCAAATGCTTAACCCAAATAAGACAACATATTCCAATGTGTTTTGTAAAATGCTACACAAGAAGGAGATATTATTCCAAAAACTGGCAAACCTTCATTAGAAGAGCAATCCTTGTGACATGAAAAATGTCTCGTACCACCTTTCCTGAGACAACGGTGCTGCTGCTTTACACTTGAGCATTTAAAAGCCAGCACTTGAAAGATTTATTTGCAATCTTTGTTCCAAAGTAACTTGCTGGCAACTCACTCAATTCTTTCTAACCAGGCACAGCCGAATGTCAGTGTCAGTTATCTCTTGGGTAGCAGAATTAGAGTTGATTCTTATTTTATTTTTATATGGTTCTGCATTTAAGAAAACAAAGGCATGGACATGTGAAATAGTGGGGAGGTTTTGGATAACTACAAGAAGTCAGGTGTGTTTGGAAGTTGGAATATTTGCGGAAGGAGATGGGGTGGGAGCTTGATGACAGCCGTGCTGGGGACTGTGTTTGTGGAGTCCTCTTTTCAAAGGCCCTTAGCCTACTCTGCTCTGGGTTTAAAGCTGTGGCCCTCAAAATGTGGTCCCTAGACCAGCAGCACTGGCCTTGCCTGGAAACTTGTTAGAAATGCAAATTCTTAGGCCCCACCCCATATGTATTGCAGCTGAAACTCTGGGGCTAGAGCCCAGCTCTGTTTTAATTAGCCTGCATGTTGAAACCTGAAAACCACTGGTTTAAAGCATGCCTAAGCTGGGACAGTGCTCCTTGCTCCTAGTGAGCTGGCAAAAAAGAACCAGTTGCCTCAATCATATATTAGCCCACCCTTTTGTGTGGGGTCCCTTGGGTTGGTTCTCCAAGCCCTAGATAGGTCCTCTTCTCTGACATAATGGCAGCGAGATGAGGCCTTGCAGTTGAATGATTAGTTGGGATTTTATTTACAGTCAGAGAACCATCTGGGAGGGACAAACTTCACAGCGCTTGCTCAAATTTAGTTGCTTCTCACTTTGGGTTAAAAAAGATCTGAGACTTCCCTGGTGGTGCAGTGGTTAAGAATCTACCTGCCAGTGCAGGGGACATGGGTTCGATCCCTGGTCCGGGAAGATCCCACATGCCATGGAGCAACTAAACCCGTGCGCCACAACTACTGAGCCCACATACCACAACTACTGAAGCATGCGTGCTCTAGGGCCCGTGTGCCATAACTACTGAGCCCGTGCTCTAGCACCTGTGAGCCACAACTACTGAGCCCACACGCCACAACTACTGAAGCCCGTGCGCCTAGAGCTCGTGCTCCGCAACAAGAGAAGCCACCCAATGAGAAGCTCACGCACAGCAATGAAGAGTAGCCTCCGGGGCTTCCCTGGTGGCGCAGTGGTTGAGAATCTGCCTGCTAATGCAGGGGACACGGGTTCGAGCCCTGGTCTGGGAAGATCCCACATGCCACGGAGCAGCTGGGCCCGTGAGCCACAATTGCTGAGCCTGCGCGTCTGGAGCCTGTGCCCCGCGACGGGAGGGGCCGCGATAGAGAAAGGCCCGCGCACCGCGATGAAGAGCGGTCCCCGCACCGCGATGAAGAGTGGCCCCCGCTTGCCGCAACTGGAGAAAGCCCTCGCACGAACCGAAGACCCAACACAGCCAAAAATAAATAAATAAATAAATAAATAAATAAGAAAATCCTTTAAAAAAAAAAAAAAAAAAAAAAAAAAAGAGTAGCCTCCGCTCGCTGCAACTAGAGAAAGCCTGCACACAGCAATGAAGACCCAATGCAGCCATAAATTAAAAAAAAAAAGATCTGGAAGTAACCCAAAAGAGGTCCTCAGAAGGCACTGGGTCATCTAGTTCTAGGGTGTTACAGTGTGCTCCTTGCTGGTTCTCCAGACTCTGCAGTTGCTCCCTGCTTGTTCCCATTATCCAAGGACAGAGCCTCCCACCTGGGCCTCCCCACAGATCAAGGAGGCCAGGGGTGCATTGAATTGCTATAAATCCCTCAGGGCCACCAGCTCCAACACCTCGGACTCTCAGATCCCTCACCTGGAAACCATCTCTGCTTTACCTGCATTTACTTTACTCTGAAACCCTACTTAGAAATACAACCATCCCTGTAGGTCTTATCTTCCTTACAGTCTAAAGTGTTTAGTATATAGTAAAGAGTTCAGTAAATAATAGTTACTACTATGATTATTATTATTTTGTGTTAAACAGGGAGAGAAGGGGTGGAGGGCATCCCAGTAAGAGGAAACAGCAGGGCCGGCTGTATGGTTTGTAAGGCCCAGTGCAAAGTGAGGCCTGGCCAGAGGGCTGAGAAATCATTTTCCCCTTCCCACGGGCTCACTGCCCCAACTCAGGTCTGATGGGTTTCCCCCAAGAGACTGCAACCTCTGTGCAGGGACATGCTAAGAACCTGTGTCAGGGGTGGGAAAGGGGCCGTTACTGAGTCACCTGCCAAAAATCATCACCGGAGCACTGCCAGATCAGGGCAGGGATGGTCACCACCACCTCCTCCAGGAAGCACACCTCACCTTGACCCTCCTCACTCATGCACCCATTGCCCTGAGGCTGGAGGGCAATGGAGGCAATGACCTGGGCAATGACCCAGTTGTCACACAGGCAGAGGGCAGCAGTTGTTATGAAGTGGGAAGGGGGATAGTGGGCTCCAGTGCAAGGAGCAGATGGCCAAAAACTCATCCCAAGTAGGCGGTGGAAGTGGGATCACACATGAGCCGAGGCTCTGAGCCTTTGTGCATGCTCCATTACCCCATTGGACTTAACTTACAAATTCAAAGACATAATTATTAAGAATTTCAAGACAGCAACCAACCAGAGAGCCCTCTAAGTGTGGAGGCCTGTATGACTGCCCTGGTCACGTGTCCATGAAGCTGGTCCTGTGGGACAGAATATGTAAAGACATGGCATATAGTGAAACTGCAAGATGGTCCATTGTAAGAAAAAAGTAAGAGTAAGTTCTGAGATGAGGAGACGTAGGAGGGGAGGCTAGAAAGACAGACAAGAATATAATATTTAACAGATAGGCAAAAGTAGAGCCATGAAACTTTGATTTATGTTAAAGGGTATAGTAATATATAATCAATACAAAAAATTTGAAATATGGGACTGTATTAGTTTCCTAGGGCTGCTGTAACAAATTATCACAAATTGGGTGGCCTAAAGCCACAGAAGTTTCTTCTTTCATAGTTCAGGAGGCCAGAAGTCCAAAAGTCAAGGTCTTGGCAGGTTGATACCTTCTGGAGTCTCTGAGGGGGAAAGCTGATGCCTCTCCTAGCTTTTCCTGGTTTCCTGGGTGCCAGCAATCCCAGGCATTCTTTGGCCTGTAGATGCATCCATCCAGTCTTCACCTCCTTCTTCACATTACCTTCTACTCTGTATCTTTGTCTTTTCCTCTTCTTATAAGAACACCAAGCATTGGATTTAGGACCCACCCTAAATCCAGGATTATTTCATCTTGAGATCCTTTACTAATTATTCTTTTTACAAATAAGGTCACATTCTGGGGTTCTACTGGACATGGATTGGAGAAATTGGGGGGGGGAGGGGACATTATTCAACTCACTACAGGGACAGTAAAAAGAAGAAGAATAAAATCATTCATGCTTCTGCTACCTAGAGCTAACATTGATGAATACCTTGTTATATTGGTGGGCAGTGGTAAGCACTAAGGGCTGGAGCGAAAGATGGGAGGCTGCATAAAGAGGAGTTTGGGAGCCATGCAAAACGATTAGCCGTTGAATTTTAGAAAGATAATAAATGGTGTGTTAGTTTCTGCTGTATGACAAAGTGAATCAGCTATACATACACATATATCCCCATATCTCCTCTCTCTTGCGTCTCCCTCCCACCTTCCCTATCCCAGTCCTCTAGGTGGTCACAAAGCACTGAGCTGATCTCCCTGTGCTATGTGGCTGCTTCCCACTAGCTATCTATTTTACATTTGGTAGTGTATATATGTCCATGCCACTCTCTCACTTCATCCCAGCTTACTCTTCCCCCTCCCCGGGTCCTCAAGTCCATTCTCTACCTCTGCATCTTTATTCCTGTCCTGCCCCTAGGTTCTTCAGAACCATTTTTTCCCCTGTAGATTCCATGTATATGTGTTAGCATATGGTATTTGTTTATCTCTTTCTGACTTACTTCACTCTGTATGACAGACTCTAACTCCATCCACCTCACTACAAATACCTCCATTTCATTTCTTTTTATGGCTGAGTAATATTCCATTGTATATATGTGCCACATCTTCTTTATCCATTCATCTGTCGATGGACACTTAAGTTGCTTCCATGTCCTGGCTATTGTAAATAGAGTTGCAATGAACATTTTGGTACAAGACTCTTTTTGAATTATGGTTCTCTCAGGGTATATGCCCAGTAGTGGGATTGCTGGGTCATATGGTAGTTCTATTTTCAGTTTTTTAAGGAACCTCCATACTGTTCTCCAGAGTGGCTGTATCAATTTACATTCCTACCAGCTGTGCAAGAGGGTTCCCTTTTCTCCACACCCTCAACAGCATTTATTGTTTCTAGATTTTTTGATGATGGCCATTCTAACTGGTGTGAGGTGATACCTCATTGTAGTTTTGATTTGCATTTCTCTAATGATTAGTGATGTTGAGCATCCTTTCATGTGTTTGTTGGCAATCTGTATATCTTCTTTGGAGAAATGTCTGTTTAGGTCTTCTGCCCATTTTTGGATTGGGTTGTTTGTTTTCTTGATATTGAACTGCATGTGCTGCTCATAAATTTGGAGATTAATCCTTTGTCAGTTGCTTCATTTGCAAATATTTTCTCTCATTCTGAGGGTTAGCTTTTCGTCTTGTTTATGTTTTCCTTTGCTGTGCAAAAGCTTTTAAGTTTCATTAGGTCCCATTTGTTTATTTTTGTTTTTATTTCCATTTCTCTAGGAGGTGGGTCAAAAAGGATCTTGCTGTGATTTAAGTCATAGAGTGTTCTGCCTATGTTTTCCTCTAAGAGTTTGATGGTGTCTGGTCTCACATTTGGGTTTTTAATCCATTTTGAGTTTATTTTTATATACGGTGTTAGGGAGTGTTCTAATTTCATTCTTTGACATGTAGCTGTCCAGTTTTCCCACACCACTTATTGAAGAGGCTGTCTTTTCTCCATTGTATATTCTTGCCTCCTTTATAAAAAATGAGGTGACCATAGGTGCGTGGGTTTACCTCTGGGCTTTCTATCCTGTTCAATTGATGTATATTTCTGTTTTTGTGCCAGTACCATACTGTCTTGATTACTGTAGCTTTGTAGTATAGTCTGAAGTCCAGGATCCTGATTCCTCCAGCTCCATTATTCTTTCTGAAGATTGCTTTGGCTTTTCGGGGTCTTTTCTGTTTCCATAAAAACTGTGAAATTTTTTGTTCTAGTTCTGTGAAAAATGCCAGCGGTAGTTTGATAGGGATTGCATTGAATCTGTAGATTGCTTTGGGTAGTAGAGTCATTTTCACAATGTTGATTCTTCCAATCCAAGAACACGGTATATCTCTCCATCTGTTTGTATCATCTTTAATGTCTTTCATCAGTGTCTTATACCTTTCTGCATACAGGTGTTTTGTCTCTTTAGGTAGGTTTATTCCTAGGTATTTTATTCCTTTTGTTGCAATGTAAATGGGAGTGTTTCCTGAATTTCTTTTTCAGATTTTTCATCATTAGTGGAGAGGAATGCAAGAGATTTCTGTGCATTAATTTTGTATCCTGCTCATTTACCAAATTCATTGATTAGCTCTAGCAGTTTTCTGGTAGCGTCTTTAGGATCCTCTATGTATAGTATCATGTCATCTGCAAACAGTGACAGCTTTACTTCTTCCTTTCTGATTTGGATTCCTTTTATTTCTTTTTCTTCTCTGATTGCTGTGAGTAAAACTTGCAAAACTATGTTGAATAATAGTGGTGAGAGTGGACAACCTTGTCTTGTTCTTGATCTTAGAGGAAATTGTTTCAGTTTTTCACCATTGAGAACGAGGTTGGCTGTGGGTTTGTCATATATGGCCTTTATTATGTTGAGGTAAGTTCCCTCTATGCCTACCTTCTGGAAGATTTTTATCATAAATGGGTGTTGAATTTTGTCAAAAGCTTTTTCTGCATCTATTGAGATGATAATATGGTTTTTCTCCTTCAATTTGTTAATATGGTTTATCACATTGATAGATTTGTGTATATTGAAGAATCCTTGCATTCCTGGGATAAACCCCACTTGATCATGGTGTATGATCCTTTTAATGTGCTGTTGGATTCTGTTTGCTAGTATATTGTTGAGGATTTTTGCATCTATGTTCATCAGTGAAATTGGCCTGTAGTTTTCTTTCTTTGTGACATCTTTGTCTGGTTTTGGTATCAGGGTGACAGTGGCCTCGTAGAATGAGTTTGGGAGTATTCTTCCTCTGCTATATTTCGGAAGAGTTTGAGAAGGATAGGTTTTAGCTCTTCTCTAAATATTTGATAGAATTCTCCTTGAAGCCATCTGGTCCTGGGATCTTGTTTGTTGGAAGATTTTTAATCACAGTCTCAATTTCAGTGCTTGTGATTGATCTATTTATATTTTCTATTTCTTCCTGGTTCAGTCTTGGAAGGTTGTGCTTTTCTAAGAGTTTGTCCATTTCTTCCAGGTTATCCATTTTATTGGCATAGAGTTGCTTGTAGTAATCTCTCATGATCCTTTGTATTTCTGCAGTGTCAGTTGTTATTTCTGCTTTTTCATTTCTAATTCTATTGGTCTGAGTCTGCTCTCTTTTTTTCTTGATGAGTCTGGCTAATGGTTTATGAATTTTGTTTATCTTCTCAAAGAACCAGCTTTCAGTTGTATTGATCTTTGCTATTGTTTTCTTCATTTCTTTTTCATTTATTTCTGATGTGATCTTTATGATTTCTTTCCTTCTGCTAACTTTGGGGTTTTTTTTGGTTCTTTCTCTAATTGCTTTAATTGTAAGGTTAGGTTGTTTATTTGTGATGTTTCTTGTTTCTTGAGGTAGGATTGTATTGCTATAAACTTCCCTCTTAGAACTTCTTTTGCTGCATCCCATAGATTTTGGGTCGTTGTGTTTTCATTGTCATTTGTTTCTAAGTATTTTTTGATTTCCACTTTGATTTCTTCAGTGATCTCTTGGTTATTTAGTAGTGTATTGTTTAGCCTCCATGTGTTTGTATTTTTTACAGATTTTTTCCTGTAATTGATATCTAGTGTCATAGTGTTGTGGTCAGAAAAGATACTTGATACGATTTCAATTTTCTTAAATTTACCAAGGCTTGATTTGTGACCCAAGATATGATCTATCCTAGAGAATGTTCCATGAGCACTTGAGAAGAAAGCGTATTCTCTTTTTTTTGGATGGAATGTCCTATAAATATCAATTAAGTCCATTTTGTCTAATGTATCATTTAAAGCTTGTGTTTCCTTATTTATTTTTATTTTGGATGATCTCTCCACTGGTGAAAGTGAGGTGTTAAAATGTCCCCTACTATGATTGTGTTACTGTTGATTTTCCCTTTTATGTTTGTCAGCATTTGCCTTATGTATTGAGGTGCTCCTATGTTGGGTGCATATATATTTACAATTGTTATATCTTCTTCTTGGGTTGATCCCTTGATAATTATGTAGTGTCCTTCTTTGTCTCTTGCAATAGTCTTTATTTTAAAGTCTATTTTGTCTTATATGAGAATTGCTACTCCAGCTTTCTTTTGATTTCCATTTGCATGGAATATCTTTTTCCATCCCCTCAGTTTCAGTCTGCATGTGTCCGTAGTTCTGAAGTGGCTCTCTTGTAGAAAGCATATATATGGGTCTTGTTTTTGTATGCATTCAGCCAGTCTATGTCTTTGGATTGGAGCATTTAATCCATTTATACTTAAGGTAGTTATCAATATGTATATTCCTATTACCATTTTCTTAATTGTTTTGGGTTTGTTTTTGTAGGTCCTTTTCTTCTCTTGTGTTTCTCACTTAGAGAAGTTCCTTTAGCATTTGTTGTAGAGCTGGTTTGGTGGTGTTGAATTATCTTAGCTTTTGCCTGTCTGTAAAGGTTTTATTTCTCCATCAAATCTGAATGAGATCCTTGCTCGGTAGAGTAATCTTGGTTGTAGCTTTTCCCCTTTCATCACTTTAAATATATTGTGCCACTCCCTTCTGGCTTGTAGAGTTTCTGCTGTGAATCAGCTATTAACCTTATGGGGATTCCCTTGTATGTTATTTGTTGTTTTTCCCTTGCTGCTTTTAATATTTTTTCTTTGTTTTTAATTTTTCATAGTTTGATTAATATGTGTCTTTGCATGTTTCTCCTTGGATTTATCCTGTATAGGACTCTCTGCACTTCCTGGACTTGATTGACTCTTTCCTTTCCCATATTAGGGAAGTGTTCAACTATAATCTCTTCAAATATTTTCTCAGTCCCTTTCTTTTTCTCTTCTTCTTCTGGGACCCCTATAATTTGAATGTTGGTGCGTTTAATGTTGTCCCAGAGGTCTCTGAGACTGTCCTCAATTCTTTTCATTCTTTTTTCTTTATTTTGCTCTGCAGTAGTTATTTCCACTATTTTATCTTCCAGGTCACTTATCCGTTCTTCTGCCTCAGTTATTCTGCTATTGATTACTTCTAGAGAATTTTTAATTTCATTCATTGTGTTGTTCATCTTTGTTTGTTTGCTCTTTAGTTCTTCTAGTTCCTTGTTAAATGTTTCTTGTATTTTCTGTATTCTATTTCCAAGATTTTGGATCATCTTCACAATCATTACTCTGAATTCTTTTTCAGGTAGACTGCCTATTTCCTCTTCATTTTTTTGGTCTGGTGGGTTTTTACCTTGCTCCTTCATCTGCTGTGTGTTTCTCTGTCTTCTCCTTTTTCTTAACTTACTGTGTTTGGCATCTCCTTTTCACAGGATGCAGGTTTGTAGTTCCCATTGTTGTTGGTGTCTGCCCCCAGTGGCTAAGGTTGGTTCAGTGGGTTGTGTAGGATTCCTGGTGGAAGGAGCTGGTGTCTCTGTTCTGGTGGATGAGGCTGGATCTTGTCTTCCTGGTGGGCAGGACTGTGTCTGGTGGTGTGTTTTGGGGTGTCTATGGCCTTATTATGATTTTAGGCAGCCTCTCTTCTAATGGTTGGTGTTGTGTTCCTTTCTTGCTAGTTGTTTGGCATGGGGTGTCGAGCACTGTAGGTTGCTGGTCGTTGAGTGGAGCTGGATATTAACGTTAAGATGGAGAACTCTGGGAGAGCTTTCACCATTTGATATTACGGGGAGCTGGGAGTTCTTTGGTGGGCCAATGTCCTGAACTCGGGTCCCCCACCTCAGAGGCACAGGCCTGACACCCAGCCAGAGCACCAAAACCCTGTCAGCCACACGGCTTTTGGGAAGTCTGCGGTCTTCTGCCAGCGTTAAGTAGGTGTTCTGTAGGAGTTGTTTCACATATAGATGTATTTCTGATGTATTTGTCGGGAGGACGTTGATCTCCACATCTTATTCCTCGGCCATCTTTAAGGTCTCCCCAGAAACCTCCTTGTAGCCTGAGTCTCTTTAAAATAAACAAAAATGAACAAACGAAACGTTCCCCTGCCTTTTGGAAATCTGGTTCTCTCTGGGAAGCACTGGGCTGTTCATTCACCAGCTACCATGTAGGGAGTGGGGGCAGGTTGTCAGAATTCTTCTAGCATTTTGTTGTTCTTCCTGAAACATTTTCCTTCACCTTCTTCTAAAACCCTTTCTCCTTTGGGACAGTACCCGCCAGTCTTACCAGTGTGCTCTGTGGATCTTCTTCCTAGTCCTTGAGGTTCTAGGGTCCCAGATTATTGTGTTTTTGCCCAGCTCAAGTTCTGTGCCATCTTGGGCAATTTTTACCATGAGGTCAATCCACCTATATCTGGATTCAAAATTTCCTGATCTCATGATTTATTTAATAGATCTATATTAAATTTTTGTAACCTATAAACAGAGAATATATGGTATTTTCCAGCATTCCTGGGATATTTAGCTGGAAGCAAAGGTTATCACTGCTCTCAAAAATCTTTCCTAACACATCGCTCCTCTGCTGTCTCCTTTGCTCTTCAGAAACCAATCTTTTGAGAACCATGTCACTTTGTCCCATCACAAACATTGATGGTTCATGGACATGTGACCTGGGTAGCTACATCAGGGCTCCATGCTCAGAAGGATCCCACACTTGGCTTAATGATCTGCTGTTGCCATCTCGAAATTCTTAATAATTTTATCTTTGAACTTGTGTTTAGTAAGTGAAGTCCAATGAGGCAATGGAGCATGAACGTGAACAGAGGAGATACTTACAACATGTGTCTGCTAGTCCTTGCTGCCCATCCATATGGCATTCATGATGCCCGATGGGCACAGAATTCTATTTTATAGCCCCAGAAGCCACATTTTCCATTTTAACTAGAACTTGCTTCACATGCAGAAAAGAAGGCATTTTAAGAAACAAAAACAATTGAGGAACACTATCATATCCTTTCTTACTGCATCAGCCAACCGCTTACTCTGAAAATGATGACATAGAAAGCAAAGTTCCTTCTCCTTTCAGTCCTTCCTTACTCATCAGTAAGCCGAAGGTAGGTAGAATTGTATACATTAAGAAGTGAAGTTAAAACAGGTGAGTTAGCTTTGTTCTGATAAAAATGAAATACACATTTTGTAACATGTACCAACTAAAAAAATACAGATTCTGTGATTTTAGTGATTCTGCATATGAGTTATATGATTTAAATGCTCTTGCGTTTGCATATAAAACTGGCATTCCACATAAAGACAAACAGTATACTTCATACTAATAATTTAAATTTTTAATTTTTTCTGTACTCAGAACGACATTAAATAGCAAATGAAAAACATCATGGGGACTTCCCTGGTGGTGCAGTGGTTAAGAATCTGCCTGTCAATGCAGGGAACATGGGTTTGAGCCGTGGTCCGGGAAGATCCTACATGCTGTGGCGCAACTAAGCCCATGCACCACAACTACTGAGCCTGCACTCTAGAGCCCGTGAGCCACAACTACTGAGCCCACGTGCCACAACTACTGAAGCCCATGTGCCTAAAGCCTGTGCTCCGCAACAAGAGAAGCCACCAAAATGAGAAGCCCACGCACCACAAGGAAGAGTAGCCCCTGCTCTCCACAACTAGAGAAAGCCTGCACACAGCAACGAAGACTCAACACAGCCATAAATAAATAAATAAAATAAAATAAAATAAAATAAATAATAATTTAAAAAAAGAAAAAGAAAAACATCATGGCAGGGCTTCCCTGGTGGCGCAGTGGTTAAGAATCTGCCCGCCAATGCAGGGGACACAGGCTCTAGCCCTGGTCCGGGAAGATCCCACATGCTGCAGAGCAACTAAGCCAGTGTGCCACAACTACTGAAGCCCAGACGCCTAGAGCCTGTGCTCCGCAACAAGAGAAGCCACCGCATTGAGAAGACCGCAAACCACAACAAAGAGTAGCCCCCTCTCACCGCAACCTGAGAAAGCCCACGCGCAGCAAGGAAGACCCAATGTAGCCAAAAATAAATAAATAAATAAAATTTAAAAACAACATCATGGCAAGTCAAGAGAGAGAACATGGAAGAAAAAAAAGCTTTATAGATTTAGGATCATGGCCCATATGCTTCCTCTCCACCTGGCATCATGCTCTGCAATTTCAACATTCATTTGGTTGATCCACAGTCCAGAGATATATGTTTTGGAAAAAGACAGTGTGTTTTCTTAAGATACAAAGTTGTACATACATGAAATACTTAGAAAAATTGACCCTATTTTATACAAGGATGTTTATTTCAATACTTCTTATAATAGTAAAATTTTGAAACTATGTTTATGGAATATAAGGTATATGGAATGTAACATAAACTCTTCCCTGAGCCTCCAGCCTGCTGGTCTGTCCTGCAGATTTCAAATTTGCCAGTCCCCCCAATCACATAAGCTAATTCCTTAAAATAAATTTCTCTCTTTATCCACACACATCCTATAGGTTCTGTTTCTCTGTAGAATCCTTACTAATAGAAGGTTCTACACTTTTCTTCACCTGTCCATTTCTATGACCACATCTGGATGGTGTCATGATCAGAACCAGCACCATCTCAGAAATCTTATACCCATTTAGCACCTCAGATGGCACTCTTCTCTGACTCTTAGACCTGTGTCTACACACCTGTTTCTTCAGTCTCATTGAGATCTCTGATCCTGTCATCCTTCTATTTTCTCACCATCCATTGACCCTCTTCTGGTTGACTCCTTTGTCCTTCCCAACCAGCTTAAGCTTCCACAACCTATTATTTCCGTCACTCTTATGCCCAAACTTTCAATTCCCTTACCTTTGTCCTTTTGCTCCAACTGCCCTGCCAATTGTCAACTTTGGATCATCTTAGCTAACTGCTACCTTCACTTCTATAACCACAATTGATGTATTAGGGTTCTCCAGAGAGACAGAATTCCTTCTTCCTTTGGGGTATGTCAGTATTTTTCTCTTGAGGACTTCAATTAATTGGATGACTATGGAGAGTAATCTGCTTTACTCAAAGTCTACTGATTTAAATGTAATTACATTTAAAAGATAGTTTGACCAAACATCAGAGCACCAGAGCCTAATCAAGTTGACACATAAAGCTAACTATCACAGCTAAGTAGCTGCAAAAACTCACATTTTCATTTAACAAATATTTGTTGAACACATAGAATATGCTGTGTGATGAAAACACAAAGATGGATAAAAGACACAGTCCTTTTCCCCCCAAGGAATTTATCATCTCTTAGTGTGAGGCAGACACAGAAGTAGACATTTGTGATACAAGGTGATAAGTGCTATGATGAAAAAGGTATTAGAGGTAATATCTGTTAGTAGGATACAAAATTTGATATGGATCTATTAAATCAATGATAAGATCAAGAAACTTTGAATCCAGACATAGAAAGAATCAACCTCATAGTTGAAGTTGTCATATAGGATGACACAGAACTTTGGTTAGATAAAAAGGTGGTGACTGAACTGCATCTTGGAGAATAAGTAGGGATTGGGTAGGTAATGAAGGTAGAAGAGGCCAGGGCATTTCAAGTTGGAAAGTAGGGCGATAAGGGAGCACATAGCTAGAGTCAAGAATCAGAGATAATGTGGTGCATCAGGAATTTGTGTTACTCGATTGGAAAGGTGGGGAAAGCAGAAGGAAAGGTTCTTGAGTTCCATGAAACAACATCTGTTTACTGGGAATCTGCTATTGCCAGATACAAGTATGTGTATGAGGGTTGGGGGAGAGAGGATGCAGTGTGGGGTGCACTGAGATGTTTCTACCTCCATGGAGTTAGAGCATAGGTTGGGGACACACACATACACACACAGACACACACACACACAGACACACAGACACACACACACACACACACCCTACTATGGGTTCTCCACGGGCTGGAGTGATCAGAGGTGGCTTTGGCCACTGTAGTTATACGTATCTTGTATTTGGGGCGGTGGAGAAGGGGCACTCCTAGGTGGAAGGGAAGGACAGCAGAGAGAAAAGGTGCAGCCATAATGTAAACAAAGGTTCAAAGGAGGCTCATAGGAGCCCATTTTCCACTGAGAAGAGACCAAGCTTGCCAAAGGGGAGAGTTTGTGCCAAGGAGGAGAGTAGGACAGGGAGAGTGATGATTACAAACTTAAGTAGTTTGGACTTGACACCGTGTGCAGTGAGGCTTGATCAAAGCAGCAGTGTGGTAAAAAAAAACAAAAAACAAAAAGAAAACCCCAAAACCCAAACAACTTTAGGTGATATGGATGTAGACACAATTACTAAAGTGTAGGGCTTCTGAGGGTGGAGGGAGAGTAGGAGACATGGCAATATTATGAAGGGCTTTGAATGATAAGCTAAAGGCTTGAAGTTTATCTTTCAGGCTAGCATTTTTCAAAAAGTTTTAAAGCAGTGGAACTCTTTTTTTTTTCCCCTCAAAATAATCTTAACAGAAGTCCAATATATCAAACAGATACAAGCAGCTGTCTATCAGGTTTTCCTGGTTTGAAAGCCCCTGATGAAGGTGATGTGGATCCGAGGAAGTTGTAAACTCTGATGGCCATGTAGGATCTGGGTTGGAAGGAGAGAGGGTGAAAGCTGAGAGGAAGGTTAGAAAGAGATGAGAGTCTGGATGTTGGAGGAGGCAGCAGAGATGAAAGAAGCAGGTGGATTTGAAAGATTTAGAGGGGAAAGCAGTGGGGGTGGTGAGGAAGCAAAGAGTCCAGCTTTAGTCAGGAGGGAGGAAGGAGAGCTCTCGGTATGGTGGAGGGGTGAGATTCTTGGCTGCCATCAGTGAGGAGAACTTAAAAACATCTGGTCCAGTTGTGTGGCCACTGTTACAGATGATCATTATTTCTTGTCCCCAAAACTTTGTTCAGTGCTGAGACTTTTTGGAAGAACTTCTGAAAGAAGCTTTCGAATTTAGAGTCTCATGAAAAGTGCAGTACTATGTATTTGTTCATGCAGTCTGAAAGTCTGAAGAAATAAAAGAACTCCTCCATTTGGGTGTCAGGGAAGTTTTATTTGAAAGATCCAACATGGTTCTTGATATTGTTAACACTGCTGTTAAGTCCTGTGCTAAAATTACCTTCACAGGTGCCAAACAGTCAAGAATTGTGAAGGGTTTGAGATTTTATCTGACTTGAAAGCTACAAGACTGCCTCATGGATGCTGGCAGAAGACACAAGATTCCTGGGCCAGAGACAAAGGACAGCTTATTACTCACAGCAATAGTAGTAGCTAGAGTAACATCATTTTTGCATTGTTTCATCAGACCCCAATTTCTACAGAGTGGCATGAAAGAGCCAAGTAATGCGTGCACATGTAGTGGGTTACATTTTAATAGAGGAACCCCAATTTTAGGGAACTCAGATCTTTTATAATGGATAGTAAGCCTACCTGAACTTTGTCCTGAAGGGAGACACTATCTTTTTTATTTTTAAAATTAAAAAAAAATTGTATAGAAGTATAGTTGATTTATAATGTTGTGTTAGTTTCAGGTGCATAGCAAAGTGATTCAGTTATTTTTTTCAGATTATTCCATTATATGTTATTGCAAGATATTGAATATAATCCCTGTGCTATACAGTAAATCCTTGTTGCTTATCTATTTTATGTATAGTAGTTTGTATCTGTTAATCCCGTATTCCTAATCTGTCCCTCCCTCCCTCTCCCCTTTGGTAACCATAAGTTGTTTTCTGTGTCTGTGAGCCTGTTTCTGTTTTGTATATAGATTCATTTGTATATTTTTAGATCCCACATATAAGTGATATCATTTGTCTTTCTCTGTCTGGTTTACTTCACTAAGTGAAGTACTTCACTAACTTCTCTAGGTCCATCCATGTTGCTGCAAATGGCAATACTTCATTCTTTTTTAAGACTGGGTAATATTCCATTTTATATATATATATATATATATATATATATATATATATATATATTTGTGTATCTATATATATACACGTATATATTTGTGTATATATATATATATATATACGTGTGTGTGTGTATATATATATATATATATACACACACACACACACATATATATATATGTGTGTGTGTGTGTGTATATACCACATCTTAAGCCAATTTTCTGTTGATGGTCACTTGGGCTGTTTCCATGTCTTGGCTATTGTAAATAGTGCTTCCATGAACATTGGGGTGCACGTATCTTTTCAAATTAGAGTTTTCCTTTTTTTCCAGATGTACACCCAGTAGTGGGATTGCTGGATCAAATGGTAGCTCTATTTTTAGTTTTTTTTAAGGAACCTCCATACTGTTTTTCATAGTGGCTGCACCAATTTACATTCCCACCAACAGTGTATGAGGGGTCCCTTTAGGGAGACACTATCTTTATCATACTGGATAGTAAACAAATTTGTCTCATACTCTGGAGGAAGACACCATCTCTGTCTTCAAGGCGGTTTGCTGTATAGATATTCCTGAAAACATAGTCTGGAATAAAGGCAGGCAGAGCTCTGATCCCAAGATATGCAGAAATGCCAAAAAACTCTGGAGAATTGTCCCTTAACGTGACAAGGCTCTAATAATGATGAGCTAATGGGGTGATTAATTTCCTTCACTTCCTATCTCTTTCTCCCATTGGACCTATAATACACAGGTGAATTTTCCAGTTGACCTAAAAGGTCAAACCTTCTATTACACTGGCATTCTTTAAAATGTCTCAAAGATCTGACCACTATGTATCTGAAGTTCTCCCTTAAAGGGAAGTTTCACTTGTCTATACACAGTTCATTGATCCTTCACTGATCAGGTCTTCAAGCTACTTTGATTCTTTTTACCTCAAATCTCTCAGGTCCCTTTCTAGCTTGAAATTTTATAAAACTTGATCAATTTTATTTATTTGGACCCAAATCCTGAGCTTATAATTAAGAGGTGTACAAGGAATGTTCAAAAACTCTCTTAAATAATGTTCTCAAGTTTGAGAGAAATAAAATGCATATAGATCTTTGCAGATAAGAGTTGTAAAATAGAGCAGTAATACACCCTGGTGAAAGATTTTATGAGGTAGTTGAAGAGAATAAGCTTCCACACCTGGGAAGTCCTTCTAAGCCACCAGTCTACTTACTTTATAATCTCACTGGAATGGAGATTCACCTTCTGGCACCTTCAGATGAGGATGAGTTATAGCAACAGCCCTAAAGATGGGACTAGGAACTGTAGTTCCTTCAGGCCAATGTTCTAAAGGAGGGTGTATCCTCAGCCTCTTCTGAGGCTAGAGGGCTGAAGTGGAAGCTGCATCTGTTGCAGTGATCCAGGCCTGTACATTGAATGAAACTAACCTTGTTTCCAGGACAATGACTGACTGAATCAGGGATTGATATCCATACCAAAGGCAACTAGGTATAGACTGAACATCATGGAGCTCAACCCATTGTGAGATGGCTTGAAGAAAAACTTAGCTCAGTAAAAGGGACTTATATTGAATAGGCCAAACAAGTCCAACCAAATACTCCCTATTGAGGAATATAAATGTTAGATCTAAAAAAATAAATAAATTAAAAAAAAATAAATGTTAGATCCACAGAGCTACATTGGCAGACCCCTGGTAAGCAAAGCTGCAGTGTTTGTGTTCTCCTTGAGGCCTGCTGATCATCCAACTTCTGGATCCATTGAAATCCATACAAACTGATTCTCTTGTATCCTCACCTCTGTTTCTAACCCATCCTTGAAATCTTATAGAGTAATATTATTATGCCCTAACTGATTAAAATACCTTTTAATCAAAGTGTGAATAGACCCAGAATCAGAGGTAAAAAAGTAGAGAATAAATCAAGGTTTCTCACATGAGAGAGAAAGCTGAGACTCTAGGACATCATAAACACTGAGTTGGTCAAACATCTGCTGGTAAGAAAAGAAATTAGTTTCACCTGTCCATACTGCTAAATACAAAGGTAGAGACTTGCTCCTAGGTGCTTTGGAAAAAGTTTATGTGGCATGGTTGGTAATGAATGGGAGACAAAAATTTCAAACACGTTAGAAACTAAAGCTTCTTTGTCCACACTCCATCACTAGGGGATCTCATCCTTTCCCATGACTTTAAATACAGTCTTATGAGGACAACTCCCATGTTTTATCTCCAGCCAGATCTCTGATATGAAAAAAGTCATAGAACCAGCTGTCTACTTGTCATCTCCACTTAGATTAACACAAGCATTTCAACTTAGCATGTCCAAGATGGTACCCTGGATCTACCTGCTGAGTCCATTCTTCCCCATATTCCCCTCAAAAAATGGTACTATCCATTTGCTAAAGCTAGAAACCTGGAGTCATTCTTCACCTCTCCCATCCAATCTACCAGCAAGTGCTGTCAGTTCTATCTCCAAACATGTCTTGACTCTGCACTATTCTTCCTCTCTGTGGCCATCACCCTTTGCTGCATCCTTCATCTTTTGTCGGCTGACTCAAGGGCCTCTTACTGGTTACCTACTCTCTTCCAATCCATGTTCTAGACAGTAGTCAGAGTGGATTTAAAATATTTATACATGGAATCGTGTCACTCACCTGTTTAGTACCCTTTAGAACATAAAGTTCCTCTCATAGCCCTCTAGATTCTCCATGAATCTGAGCCTCATCTCACACTCCTTCCTTTATGCTGCCCCTACTCTGTACTTCCCACAATGACTTGTCCTTGCCAAACTGTTTCCTATTCTGTTGCCTTTGAGCACATTGTTCCCTCTCCTGGAAGGCTTTTTGGCCCCACTCTGCCTGGCTGGCATCTGGGATACCATGCACATCATGCAGTGTTCACTGAGGCTATGTATCAAGGCAGTCCTCTTTCCTGATCACACAATTCAAAATGGGCTGCCGGCTTCTCACTCTCAGAGCACCATACTCTGCCCTCATAGCATGTATCGTAATTTGTATTATATATTTATTTGGGTTTTTACTTTTTAACTGTCTGTCTTGAAAATGCTGTAAGCTCCATGAAGGTAAAAAATCATATTTGTTATGTTAACCACTGTCTCTCCGAGTTTAATACAGTGCTTGGCATAACAGGTACTCGATAAATTCCTGTTGAATGAATGGATGAATGAATGAAAGCCTACAGGCCAAGGGGAACAGGGTCTTACAGGCTGGGTAAAGATGAATTAAGCAGCAGCATGGCACCAATACTGAGAGAACTTGAAGCATGAAGGCGTGACATGCTGGGTGCTTCTCTGAGAGTCCCATCTGTCAAAGCTCTTAGAACTGTGTGCTGATCATTCTCTAAGTGGGAATAAATATTAACACACCATTATTACCCTGAATGCGAACTCAGCCTGCACAGTAGTAGGCCTTATCTCTTGAGATGTTCACCAGACACAAAATGAAGAGAGATGGGTATTCTCTGCCTCAGCCAGGCTGAACCTCTGCCTTTCTCCTTCCTCTTACACTCCCATTCCATACCCTGATATTCTTTGCCCCTTCAAGCTGCTGTGTTCTGCCTCTGCTACTTATTTATCTTTTTGGTGCTCCATTCTCCATGCCCAGAAGACTGCCTTCTCTTTTTTGGCCCCTGCGTTGCAGAGGGGTCTCCAGCATTCTGGCCCTTGCCTTGGGGGTGACTGCTGAATCAACACGGTGCTCGCGTCCTTCCCTCTGGGCCTGCCGACTGCCTTGGCTAGAGAGCCTCCACCTCCTGCCTGCCCCCACCAGCTAGCACTCGCTCTCACCAACAGTAGGTCAGCTTTGTGACCTGACACCCACTCTCTGAGGCTACACTGTAGCTGTCTCTCATGAGGGAGGGAGAGCTGTTCCTCCTGCTCTTGTGGTTTAAGAAAGCAGGCATTACTTCATCACTAAATGCCTAGAGAAACCAAACCCCAGAATAAAAACAGACTCTCTCTATAGTCTCTTTCTACTTCCTTTTTTGTTTGTTTGTATCTACAGTCAATAGAAATTAGAAGCATGACTTAATGGACACCAGAGTTCTGCTGGAAAAAACTGCCTTAGATATATTTATTAATTGTTGTTTAAAATTTCATTGTATTTTATAATGATGCACATGCTATAAAATTCAGTGGGTATGACAAAGTAAACACGAAATGTTGTCTCTCTCCCCTGCCCACACTGCCCCCACTTCCCCTCTGTAACTTTCTTGCATAACCTTCTGGAGATCTTCTATGTACTTACAAACATGCATATATTTTCACTCTCCTTCCCCTCCCCCAAGTCTTACATTGTTCTGCAGCCTTCTCTTTCCTTTGAACGTGTTCTGCTTCAATAATCCAAAAGCTTTACAACTTTTTATAGCTGCATATAGTATTCCATTTTTTAGGCAAATTTATAATTTGCATTAATAAAATGATGTGTAGTTTCACACATATTCAAGTATATCTGTGAATACATTCCTAGAAGTCAAAAGGTATGTTTATTTTTAATTTGATATATTGTCAAATTGCAGTCTGGAGTAACTTACAAGAGTGCCTATTCCCATACATCTTTGTCAGTGTAGTTTCTAAAATCTTTCATATTTGTCAATCTGTGAGCTGAAAAAAATGTATCATTATTGTAACTCTCATTTGCATTTTTCTTATTATAAGTGAACTCAAGTATATTTTCATATGTTTAGAGCATTTATATTTTCTTTTCTATGAACTCTTCATATTCTTGCCCATTTTTTCAAATAGGATAATGGTCTTTTTCTTATTGATTTGTAAGTGATTATATTTTAAGAAAGGTTGTTTATGGTAGGTTTGTCTTGAGGAATTACAAATTTTTTAATGTAGCTAAATTCATCTTTCTTTTAAGGCATCTGGGTTTTTGTGTGATGCTTAGAAAAGCTTTAATTGGAAGTTACTGCAAAAATTTTCCCATGATTTTTTCTAATAATTAATTTTTTAACATATAAATCTTTGTTTCATCTGGAATTAATTTTGTTGTAAGCAGTAAGATAATAATCCAAATTAATTTTTCTTCACCGATCATCACCCTGATGCTCCAACACTATTTACTAGTTAATCCATCTTTTCTTCACTGACTTGAAATACCACTTTTAGCATATACTAAACCCCTATATGTCTCTGGGTCTGTTTCTGGGTCTGTCTCTGGTCTGTCTAATCATGATTTAAACTCTTTAACTTCTATCATTATGTCAAAGGGGTTACAACATTATTTTAGGTTAGTGTTAGGGGCACTGTTGGTATCTAGCAAAGCTAACTGGGCCATATGGAGACTGAATTCTTAATCCTGGCCTAAATCACTCATCATCCAGTCCTTTGCCAACTACAACAAAAGAGGGTCTGACACTTTATGAGCAATGGGCCGGGGAAGTCTAGACACCACATCTTGCTCTCAGTTGAGCTCACAATCACCCTATGATGTAGTGTGTTCCTTGAGTTATTTTGGTTGCAAGAAATAGAGACTCTCTTGGGTTGGTTCAAATAATAAGAGGCACATTCTCTTCCTATATAAATAAGGGGGTCATGAATCTCAGCCACCTCATCAGAAGAAGCCCACAACAAGACCTCATAGGAAGGTCTCATGTTTTTTTCTTTGTAAATTGCACATCATTTATATAGTTTAAAAACATAAGCATACACAACTCATCTTACAAGGTTGAATGCATGCATGTTTAATGACTAGAGCGCTGGCCTATGATAAGGGCTGGGGAGGAAAAAGGTGCAGCTATCAGGGTTGAAGAGTTAAAAAAATGAAAATGAAAAGAAATAAATTACAAGTAGCAGGACCTTTCATGGGCTGATGAGAGTGTGCTATGCATTGAAGAATAGTGAACAATTTACATCTGAGATTCTTTTAAAAATTAAAAGTCAAAATGTGAAACTCCAGGCAGAACTCACAGTTCACTGGACTCCTTGAGGCAGGTCTCCATTTTGGGGGCAGGTTATACAGGGCTTGATTAGAACTCAAAGAGGTAGTGGTGAGCTCTTCTCATAGGAAGAATAGAAAGCACAGGGTAGCCAGGTTTCATGGACACTTAGCTCCTTGTGACTCAAAGTAAGGTCCATGGACAAGAGACATGGCTATTACCTAGGAGCTTGTTAGAAATGCAGAATCTCAGGTCTCACTCCAGACCTGTTTAATCAGAGTCTTCCTTTTAACAAGATCCCCAGGTGATGAGAAAAAATCATTAAAATTTGAGAACCTCTGCTCTAGGACATAGTTTGGGAAGAGGAAGGTTGATTAGGATCCAGTGCAACTCAACCTACTGAGCCATTTCATCGTACCTCCACAGTGGTCATCATAGCTTTGACTGTAGGAGGGAAACAATTCTGAGTGGTGACAAGGTTTAGGATGTAGCCTCAGAGAGAATGACTAGAATACAAAGAGGGTGGAGGTTGCTGGATATGGAAAGGTCTGGAAGCTATGAGGCTGGGGTGCTAGGTAGTTGTCCATGGGGCTGTTGAAATCTCCCAGGATTCTGCAGGACTTGGAGAAGACAGGAAGACTATGATCCAGGTGCCCAAGAGGGCAGGATGTCAGTAAAATGAGGAAAGACCTGGGGTGACCCAGCTGGAGGCCATGAGTCTTAAAGGAGTGGGACTTTTACTCAAGAATAGAGCCAGCATTGGCACTGGGAATTCCAATCTCACCTGCGAACCCTCAGGAAGAGAAGCCTCTAGAGGAGAGCCAGGGTTCAGGTAAGGTCCAGAGGTAAAGGACACATTCTGCAGAGAAGATAAGAATGCAGGAGAATTTCTCTGGTACAAAACTGGAGCTCCAGAAGGCACACTGTAGATATTGGGATGTGAAAAGAGAGGTAGGAAATTAGATGGAAGAGAGCAAACTTGGAGCAATACATGGAGAAGATGCAGGAGGAAACAAACGACTGGAGGGGAGCCAACATTTTGGGGATGGTATCAGTCAGGATAAAGTGGGTTATACTCCCTAAAACCAACATTACAGGTTGACATTACATCTGCTCCATGTCATCTTCACTTAGGGATCCAGATTGATAGAGGCTGTCTCTGTGCTTCCATGATATAGGCAAAGCTCAGTTTTTGGTGTGCACTTGCTGAAGTTTTCATTGACCAAAGCAAGTCACATGATCACATCTAAATTTAAAGGGACAGGGTTATGCAATCCTACCGTGAACTTAGAGGGAGAACTAGAAATATTTGGTGACTAGAGCTAATGACTACCACAGGTAGTGACTATAACTTATGGGGATATGAACCATGGGGTGAATGAAGTTTCAGGTTTAATAAAACTAAGTTATAGAACAGAATTCTGGGATGGAGTCATGTTGGCATGGAAACCAGTTGCCATCCACTGGGGGTGGCTGAGTCCTGATGACACCAGAAGTTTGTGCCTGTTCTGTAGGCATGAGTTAGTTCTCAAGATATTTCCAGAGGCTTAGTAATCAGAAATCTATACAGACATACACAGTTTCTAGGATGGCATGTTAACCCTGCTCTTTGCTCTAAAAAGTTGGTCTTTGTAATTAATGGTTTTGTTTTTAGGCCAAAGAGATACTGGACAAATAACTGTCTCAGCTAAAAAACAAAGAACAGGGATATATTGTTCTGGATGTTTTAGCTGATACTTTAATCTTGACTCCCTGAACTTACATGTCTCTTTGAGACACCCACCAGTGTTGCAAGTGGAGCAGCCAACCACGTATTTTCTCTGATGGCTAAAATCCTACCAAGAGTGATGTCACACTCTCCCCTCTGATAAGGTTTAGAGAAGCAAAGTTTTAATGTTCTTTGATTGACCAATGAGCAAGTGTCCTGTGGCCATTTTGAGTGCCAGCCTTCTAGTTCTGCAAAAATATAAATATTAAATCACGAATGTTAGCCTCGCTGGGTTCTGGGACTATAGATCCATGTATTCTGTTGTGATTTCGCCATCAGTTTATAAATTCTGTGTCTGGATTACTCTGCAGGAGGCAGGTGCTGGACCCCAAAACCTTTGAAGCAGTAATATAGGGGACATTGTTGGCTGCCTACCACATCCCTTCTTTTCTCTAAAAAAACCTGATATTGTTTGGGATCCACCAAATGACTAGGGGAAGGTAACCCTGTCCTCAGCTCCAGGGATGACGCCTGGTTGGTCTAAGCCAGGTGTCTCAGTCTTGGTACTCTTGACATTTTGGACTAGATAATTCTCTGTTGTTGGGGCTTTTGTGTGATTATAGAAAGTTGGGCAGCATCTTTGCTAGTAGCACCTCCAACTCCAGTTGAAACAACCCAAAATGTCTTCAGTTATTGTCAAATGTCTCCTGGGAGGCAAAATCACCCCCATCCCCAGCAGAGAACCACTGGTGTAAACCAACCATGATAACCTTACTCCTCTTTCAAGATAACTGGGTTTAGAATGGGTATGTGGCAATTTGACTAATGAGATTAAGGGGAAAGAAGGCTGCTGGGAGTTTCAGGATATGTTTTTTTTTCCCTTATAAGAAAGAAACCCAGGGAGAGGCAGGTCCTTTCTCTTTCTCTGGATCTTGTAGTTTGTGGATGAAATCTGGACACGTTGTAGCTATCTTGCTACCAGCATGGAGATGAAGCCAACTCAGGGAGCAAGACAAAGCCAAGACATTCTCAGAGAAGCAGGGCCAGAGCCCTAATGCACCCAGCCTGGAGCCCAGCCCACCACCAGGAAGCTTTTTATCTGAAACAACAAGTATCTTTATTGTTGGAGTCAGAGTGTTCTGTTCCTTGCACCTGAAATCATCCAAACTGAAGTCATCGGGTGAGAGGGCCCTCACTCATTCCTGCTGGGACAATTGCCTTCTTAATTAAAAGTAATAAATTTCCCATCACTGAAGTGACAGGAGGTTAGGAAGTTTACTTGGCTTTTTGGCAAGTTCATAAGAAAACTGAGCTCCTGTTGTCTAGGGGGCAGGGGTGAGGAAGCTACAAAGATAAGGACCAGATGATGCTGGGCCAGAAACAGATACAGAGAAGTGCAAAGGGATCAAGCTGTGCTTAGGGGGTAGAGGAGTCAGATTTCAATGCCAAGACTGACACAGGCTCAGCTGATTCCCCCCCAAGCACTGAAGCCAAAACACCAGAGTTGCTACTGTCATGGCTTTTTTTTTTTTTTAAACCATTGTCTGCACATTGGAATCACCTGGGGAGCTTTAAAAACTATTGATGCCTGGGTTCCCCCTACCCTCCTCACAAGATTCTGATGTAATTGGACCGGTGTGTGGGCTGAGCATCATTTTTTTTTAACTTAAACTTTTCACATTTGGTGGATTCAGGTGTCTAACCCCAAGTCCTTTTCACTTGATTGTGTTGCCTTCACACTAGTAGGTAGTTTTATTAATTTAATTCCTTTTTTTTTTTTGGTGAATAAATAATACTTGCACCTGGTGTAAAAGATTACACAATAAAGTCTCTCTCCTATGCCTGTCTACCAATCACCCAGTTCCTCTATCCAGAAGAAAGTTTATGACTATACTACACAGGTATATGTTTATTTTATTTTCAGTTCCTTTTTATACACTAATGATAGCTTTGTATGCACACTGTTCTACATCTTGTATTTTTGACTTAACTATCTTACTGATCATTCCATATTAATACTTAGCCTCTTTGTTTTTTAATATATGATGACTAAGTAATTCCATTGTATGGATGTGCTTTAATTTACCTAACAAGTCCACTAATAATAGGATTTAGGTTGGTCCTGGCCTTATTATGACAAATTATGCCCCAGTGAATAAACTTACACAACATGTGTAGGTATGCCTGTAAGAAAAATGGGATCTCAGGATCAACGGGCTTGTAATTGATGGACAGTGTCAAACTGACCTCATGGAGCCTGTGTTCTCCTGTCAACAATGTGCTGGAAGAAAGAGTAGTTCTTTCCCTGTGTTAAGATTATCTGATTTCTGCCAAGCTGATGGGTGAAAAATAGTACATCAATATGTTTTAAATTTGCATTTTCGCTATTCTGAGTGATGTTAATCATTTTTTCATACATCAAAAAGCCATTTGTTCCTTTCCTTTGACCTCTCTGTTTGTCTCCTTTACTCAAGGTTTTTTTTTTTTTTTTTAATAAATCTATTTATTTATTTATTTTTGGCTGCGTTGGGTCTTCGTTGCTGTCCACGGGCTTTCTCTAGTTATGGAGAGCAGGGGCTACTCTTCATTGTGGTGCGCGGGCTTTTCATTGCGGTGACTTCTCTTGTTGCGGAGCACAGTCTCTAGGTGCGCGGGCTTCAGTAGTTGTGGCTCGTGGGCTCTAGAGTGCAGGCTCAGTAGTTGTGGTGCTCAGGCTTAGTTGCTCTGCAGCACGTGGGATATTCCCGGACCAGGGATCGAACCTGTGTCCCCTGCATTGGCAGGCGGATTTTTAACCACTGCGCCACCAAGGAAGTCCAACTCAAGGGTTTTTTAAATTTCTTTTTCTTATTAATTTGAAGAAGCTCTTTATATGGTACACCATTTTCCCAAAGAGCAGCCCAACGGTGAGAACCACTGTCTTGGAGTCTTTCCTGTCTCCACCCCTCACTTTCAATCTTTTGTTATGTCCTGTTTGGGCTATCTCATACTTTTCTCACTAATTTCACATCTCTGTCCTTCTGTCATAAGCCTAGTAGTGGCCTTCAGCATCTTTCCCCAGGACTTCAGTCTCACTTCCCACCAATCTGTCCTCCACAGTGTTTCCAGCCTAGGTGTTGTGCTTTTGAGTGCTGATGGGATTCTATTACTTCCCTTTTGGCTGAGCCTTCCCTGCCTACCTGCTCAGCTTCCCTCCTGCCAATCCCCACTGAAATCTGCTCTCTAGACCAGAGCACTGCATGCCATTCAGAACAAACCAATCTCTCCTATGTCCCCAAGATGGGGCATTTGCTGTTTCTGACATCTGGAGTTTTCTTTAAACACTGAGTTCTTACCGCATAGAAACTTGATATTATGAGTGATGTGCTTAGGTAAATGGTATTCAGGATCCACCATGTACCAGGCTCTGAACTAATGTCTTTGTATATTCTGTCTCATGATCTCCACCTTGCAGAGGAGGAAACTAGGGCTCAGAAAGGCCTGAGACCACACAGTGTTCCCATGTCAGCCTCAGCATGCCACCATGCTCTTCTCAGGCAAACTGTTTGGGGGATCCATAACCCTGTGGCCATCGGGATGAGGGGATCAGACATGATATCCCTCATGTTTAGGATGGCGCTACAGGGGGACCTCGTGGCAATATTTCATAGTGGCCTTTTCCTCATTTACTGTGACACTGAATACATCTGTGGACAGACACTTGGTTACAGAATGTGTGTGGAGAGGGTGAATCATCCAGCCAGGTCAATTCATTTATAGTTAGTTCTCCTGGTGTCATTTAGCCTGCTGACTATTTTCTCCTTCCCATTGAATACAGATACCCTATTTTTAAAGTTCATTTGTTCGTTTTGTTTTTTAGATATAAGTGAAATCATATGGTAGAGGTCTGACTTATTTCACTTAGCATAATACCTCCTATGTCCATCCATGTTGTCGCAAATGTAAGATTTCATTCTTTTTAATGGCTGAGTAATATTCCATTGTATGTATACACATCTTCTTTATCCATTCATCTATGGATGGGCATTTAGGTTGCTTCCATATCTTGGCTATTGTAAATAATGCTGCAATGAACATAGGGATGCACATATCTTTTCAAATTAATGTTTTTGTTTTCTTTGGAAAAATAACCAGATGTAGAATTAGTGGATCATATTAAAGTTCTATTTTTAATTTTTTGAGGAACCTCCACACTGTTTTTCATAGTGGCTGCACCAGTTAACATTCCCATCAACAGTGCATGAGGGTTCACTTTTCTCCACACCCTCACCAATATTTATTTGTTGTCTTTTTGACGATAGCCATTCTGGTGGTGTGAGGTGATATCTCATTGTGGTTTTGATTTGCATTTCCCTGATGATCAGTGATGTTGATCATCTTTTCATGTGTCGGCCTACTGTATGTCTTCTTTAGAAAAATGTCTATTTAGGTCTTCTGCCCATTTTTAAATTGGATTGTTTGTTGAGTTGTATGTGTTTTTGTATATTTTGGATATTAACGTCTTATCAAATATATTGCTTGCAAATATCTTCTCCCATTTAGTAGATGGCCTTTTCATTCTGTTGGTAGTTTCCTTCACTGTGCAAAAGCTTTTTAGTTTGATATAGTGTCATTTGTTTATTTTTGCTTTTGTTTCCCTTGCCTGAGGACACATAGCCAAAAAAATATTGCTAAGACTGATGTCAAAGAGAGTACTGCCTATGTTTTCTTCTAGGAGTTTTATGGTCTTACACTTAAGTCTTCAATCCAGTTTGAGTTTTTGTATGTGGTGTGAGAAAGTGGTCCAGTCTGATTCTTCTGCATGTAGCTGTCCAGTTTTCCTAACATCATTTATTGAAGAGGCTGTCTTTTCTCCACTTTATATGCTTGCTTCCTTTGTCATAGATTAATTGACCATATAAGCGTGGGTTGATTTCTGGACTTTCTATTATGTTCCATTGCTCTATGTGTATATTTTTGTGCCAGTACATACTGTTTTGATGACTGTAGCTTTGTGGTATAGTTTGAAATCAGGGCATGTGATACCTTCAGTTTTTTCCTTCTTTCTCAGGATCATTTTAGCTATTTGTGTTTCCCTACAAATTTTAGAATTTTTCATTCTGTGAAAAATGCCATTGGTATTTGATAGGGATTACATTGAATCTGTGGATTGTCTTAAACTTTGCAATGCAGCACATTCAGTGACTGTTGGGTGTGGTGGATGTGTTGTCAAGCTTTGGGCCTGCCCAGCCCCTTTGAATACCCTTCTTAATTTAGGACTTCTCCAAGTTGTGACTGCTGACCCCATGGGCCTGTTTCCCCAGCTTTCCTTGCAGCTAGAGCATGGGCATGTGGCCCAGGCTCTGGCAATCAACTGTAAGATGTCAGTTCAGAAGCAAATACCATAAAGAAAGGGGTGCTGTGCAGAATTTCTTCTAGCAAAGATGATGAGAGACAGACATGTAACTGTCAAAGGTGTCTACGGCGTGTCCTGGCTGTAAAATCCTGTGCCCAGAATCAGGAGTTGGGCAGAGATGTCCGAGCCCAGTGGCCACAACGATAGCATTTTTACCAGTGGAGTTTGATGGTATAACTTGCGCATAATGTTTGGATGGCTAGCCTCTGAGTCCGAGTCTCTGGCCCTGCTGAAGATCCTGAAAGGGACTACAGATTCTTCAGTGAACTCCTTTTCTGCTTAAACTAGCTTGAATGGGTTCAGTTTGCAACTGTGACAGATAAAATTAGATTGCTGTGTACACTGTGGCTTCTATTTTTCAATTTTAACTGCTTTTAAATGCCTGTTTTTCCCAGTCCCTCAAATTCATACATTGAACTGTGAAACACAAGAGATTATGCAGATTATTAGGGCCCAGCATTAAAGGCAATGCAATAAAAGTAGTCCTAATATTTATATTCAGGGCAGGCCCACGCTCAGTCTTAAAATTCTCTATGAAATCCCATTACTTATAACATGTTGCAAACTTGATAAATCCTAATTAGAAAAAGGAATATTTGGCAAGTAGAGGTCTCTTGGCAAAGTGGCCTCTTCCCAGGGCAGCTCCCTGAAGCCTAATGGTCAGGCTCAGGTCAGTCTTATGTGAGGCAAGAGCCAGCCTTGTGTAAAAACAGCCTGTCCTGAACATAGCAAGGGTTTGTTTAATAAATATTTGCTGATTGATTTCTCTCTTGGGGTTGTGGAATGTAAATTACATGGATGTGTCATTACTCTTCAACATTTGTGTGTGTCTCTCTGTGTGTGTGTACGTGTCTGTGAGAGAGAGAGAGAGAGGGAGAGAGATATCTGAGGATCAATAAATAATAAATTCCAGGCGTGGAGTCTGGAGCCAGAAAAGTCAAAGATGTAAGTCTCAGCCTTGAGTGAGTAATACCTTTTAGTTTCCCATGTATAAGTTGGGGCTTATAACAATACCTACTCCAGCCACCTCCCAGGATTGGGAGCTTCGTAAGAAATAATATGTACTTAAAGTACCTTGTGATTATTATCTGGTCCATGAAATGGGACCAAAGAGGGGAGTGGGGAAAAGGCTCTAAAATTAGTGTGTGGAGAAGGGATCATAGCTAACATGACCCACTGGGTTTGGTCCCACCTGCCTGGGGTCAACAGGTTTTGTAGCACTGGACTATTGGGTTTCCAAGTATTTCTAAGCAGCAGGTATCCTCCTCTTCCTCCCCCACTCCTAGCCAAAGCCATCAGTTCCACCTCAGACTGTGAAACATCTAAACCTATAGCCTGACTCCCCTACCCACTCTTACCTTCGTTCAGACCCTGGTCCTATCTTTCAGCTTCAGCCTCTTTCTGCCTCTGGTCTCTGACCTCCTTCCCCTGTATCCACATGGAGGGCAATTATTGCCCTAAAAAAGCAAATCAGATCACATCACTTCTCTAAGAATCTCTGTTGGATAGCTAAACCTATATATCTATGGTGTTTCTATACCTAAAGAGGGAAGCCCAGTTATGAGACTGTTGCAATCAGGTGAGAGATGTTGGGTGTATGAATTGTTATACAAAATGTGAAAAATGGTTATCTCTAAGATTTTTTCTATTCATTTATCCAACAAATATTTATTGCATGCCTACCATGTGACAGGCACCATTTTAGGCCCTGTGGATATGAGGAAACAGCACAGGTACAGATCCTGCCCTAAAGAATATACGGAAAATCAATAGGAAATCAGAGTTATGTGATAGTGACTTGGGGAACTCCTTGAGATAAACTGGTCAGGGGAAAGTCCTCTGAGGAGGTTATATTTTGGTTGAACCTCAATAAGGAGGAAGAGACAGCTGGACACAGATCTTGAGAAGAATATTTCAGAAAGAAGAAAAAGGAAGAGTTAAGGCCCTTGAATGGGAGTTTGACATTTTCGAGGAAAACATACTAGTGTGAGTGCCAAGCAGTGTACTGGGGAAAGTAGTGTAGAGTAGGGTGGACAGGGAGGCAGAGGCCATATCATATAAAGACTTAGAGGCCATTGTCAGGAGTTTGAATTTTATTCTAAGTTTGGAAGACATTAAACTTGAGCCCAGGAGAGACACAGAATGGTTTATATTTTACAGGTCACTTTGGCCCCTGAGTAAAGAACTGACTATAGGGGTCAGGGTAGAGGTAGGCATGAATGGAAGCAGGGGGCAAGGTAGGACAATGCAGTATTGGCTCTGGCTGAGTTGTTGGTGGCTTGGCTAGGAGGTGTCCGAGGACACGGAGAGAAGAGGTCAATTAATAGGATCTATTTTAGGGGTCAAACTGACTGCTGATGGATTAACTGGATATGAAGGTGAGTGGTAGGAAGGAATCAAGGATGATTTAGGGTGGATGGTGATACAATTTGCTGAGACAACCAGGAAAGGAATAGATTTGGGAAGAAAAGTTGAGTTCAGCTTCAGACATGTTAAGTGTGAGATGCTAGTCACTTCAGTGGGAGATGACAAATGGTAGTTGGAGGAATAAGTCTGGAACTCCGGGAGAGGTCCTCACTGTAGATTTACATTTGTGAGTCATCAGCGTGTAAATGATATAACTGTCATGGGGCTGGCAGGGAACACCAGGGAGAGAGTGTAACTAGATCAGAGAAGAGGGTGAAGGACAGCCCTGGAATATGCCAGCATTTACCAGTAGCGAAAATGGGGGCTGAGGAACATGGAGAGTGAGGTTAGAGGGAAACCAGGAGGGTAGAGCTTCCCTGGCTCAGCAGAGGATGGTGTGTCCAGATGAGGGATTTGGTCAACTGTGCACAACATCCCTGAGAGGTGGAGTAAGACAAGGGTATAAAAGAGATAGGAAGGGCTTCCCTGGTGGCGCAGTGGTTGAGAGTCTGCCTGCTAATGCAGGGGACACGGGTTCGAGCCCTGGTCTGGGAGGATCCCACATGCCGCGGAGCAACTGGGCCCGTGAGCCACAACTACTGAGCCTGCGCATCTGGAGCTTGTGCTCCGCAACAGGAGAGGCCGCGATAGTGAGAGGCCCGCGCACCGCGATGAAGAGTGGCCCCCGCTTGCCGCAACTGGAGAAAGCCCTTGCACAGAAACGAAGACCCAACACAGCCAAAAATAAATAAATAAATAAATAAATAATAAAAATAAAGGAATTCCTTAAAAAAAAAAAAAAAGAGATAGGAATACATAACCAACAAGGACCTAGTACTGTGTGGCACAGGGGACTATACTTAATATTTTGTAATAACCTATAAGGGAAAAGAATCTGAAAAAGAATACACACACACACACAAAACTGAATCACTGTGCTATACACCTGAAACTAACATGACATTGTAAATCAACTATACATCAAATAAAAAATTAAGTTAAATTAAAAAAAAAAAGAGATAGGAACAGAGGATTTGGCACTTTGTAGGTCATTATGGTGACTATGACCAAAGCAGTTTTGGACCCAAGCCTGATTGGAGTAAGGGAGGGAGGGGCGAGAATGTGTAGTTGGCAAGGGTACATAGCTTTCAAGAAGCTTTGCTGAGAGGCTAGATCATGGATGTTTATGTTTTTTCTGTTTGTATATTCTTATTTTCCAACAATGAACATTTAATATTGTGTTTTATTATTATTATTATACATTTTAGATAGCACCCCACTGTTTATGAGAGAAGGAGAAACTCCTCAGGAGAACACTGCAAACCCTCACCTTCCCTCCCCTGCGACCTTTCCAACCCCAGGCTTGCTATTCTCCACAATCACCAGTCTCCCATAGGCTGCACTCACTCTTGCTGGCTTCCACCATGTATAAAATTCTGGTGCCAGCATATGATCTAGCAACCCCACTCCTGGGCATATACCCTGACAAAACTATAATTTGAAAAGATACATGCACCCCGATGTTCATTGCAGCACTATTTACAATAGCCAAGACATGGAAAAAACCTAAATATCCATCTATAGATGAATGGATAAAGAAGATATGGTATGTATATACAATGGAATATTACTCAGCCATAAAAATGAATGAAATAATGTCATTTGCAGCAACATGGGTAGACCTAGAGATTCTCGTGCTAAGTGAAGTAAGTCAGAAAGACAAATACCATATGATATCACTTATGTATGTAAGCTAAAATACGATACAAATGAACATATCTATGAAACAGAAACAGACTCACAGATACAGAGAACAGACTTGTGGTTGCAGGTGGGGGGGGGGGAGGAAGGAAGGATTGGGAGTCTGGGGTTAGCAGATGCAAACAATTATATATAGGATGGATAAACAACAAGGTCTTACTGTATAGTACAGGGAACTAGATTCAATACCCTGTGATAAAACATAATGGAAAAGAATATGAAAAAGAATATATAACTGCATCACTTTGCTGTACAGCAGAAATGAACACAACATTGTAAATCAACTATACTTCAATGAAATTAGAAAAAAAAAAGGAAAAACAAAAAAAGTTTGCTGCCAGGCATTAGCTGTGGCTGGGGCTCCTACTCCTCTCAGCATCCATAAGCCAACCCACCCCACACATGTCCAGGATCATTTGGTTACACACTTATCACCCACCCAGTTTCACCCAAGCATCAGTCCCACAGCTGCAGACAAAGTTCTTTTCCTGCTTTCTACTTCCCGGCTCTTAGAGTGGCAGGATGGGATAACAGGGAAAAGAATAGGGCCTCAAAGACAGACGGACGTGGGTTTCTTCCCTTACCTGCCACTCATTAACTGTGTGACCTTGGGCAAGTCTCTTAAGGGCTCTGTTTCCTCATCTGTAAAACGAGGTTAGTAAATCTCACATCCATTCAGTTTTGTGGTGCCTGGCATAAAGTAAGCAGCAGTTGCGGCGGCTCACTTTGCATCAGCATTGCGCGGACGCCTGGAGCCACAATAGGTGAGAACTAAGATGCTTCAGAAATGTGACCCAGTAGCGCGGGCCCCTCACATGACCCTGAGATGCCAGACAGTGTTTCTCTCCCCGCCCAGGGCGTGTGCAAGTCCGGTGACCCGTCTTTCCAGTCACCCCACACTCCGGGTCTGTGATTATTCCCCCCCCCGCCATAGCTGGGCCTGACGCGGCGGTGGCTCATGCGCCTTTCCGCCCCAGCCTGTTGCCACGGACCACACGTCTCATCCATGCTGCCTGGCCCCTCCCCCAGCCCCGGGTGCGCCCCTCCAGCTTGCCGGCTCGGGTGTCTGAGCGGCCGCGCCCGCGGGCCGTCCGCTCTGACTGGCTGCACCGCGGCGGCGGGCGGCCCGTGGGCGCACACACCCTCCCCGCGCAGCCAATGGGCGTGCGCGCGTCACTGACCCGGCGGCCCGCGAGCCGGCAACCCCTCAATAAGCCACATTGTTGCACGAAACTCCAGCGCAGGAGTCCCGGGCCTCCGCTAGCACCAGCGTGTCACCGAGCCGAGAAGATCCGCGGGCGAGAGCAGCGCGCGTGTGAGCCGGAGAGGTCCTGTCGCCCTAGTGGAGCCAAGCTGCTATTCTTCTCAAGTTGAGCCTTAGTGATTCTGTGGCTGAAGTTAGTACCTTGACAGTGGGGCATCCCAGCACGTCGCTAGGAGTGATTCTTGGTCCTTCAGCAGTTGTGACTATCAAAACCTGTTTTTAGAGACCCGAAACCCTCCAGCTGGGCGCGCCATCGTGTGCCTTCTTTGTGTACCTCCCGGACTCACCGCTCCCGACCGGGCCTCCAAGCCCGGGTACAAAGCGGTCAGACCGCGCCGCCCTCCTCCCCCGCACGCGCTCCAGCCTCGGTTTCCCAGCTCGGCGTCGTCGGGCCGCGGCAGGATGATCGCCTCGCATCTGCTCGCCTACTTCTTTACGGAGCTCAACCATGACCAAGTGCAGAAGGTAAGTAAGCGCGGGCGGGGGCGGCTGGCTCGCCTGACAACGTTGCTTTGTCCCCGGCCCTCTCTCCGGGGTCCCGGCCGGCTGGGACTCTCCTCTTAGACCCTGCGGGGACCCGCTTCCTCCCCATTCCGGGCCGCGGACGCGGAAAATATCAGCGCGGCGGAGAAAGTCCTGGGCTGGAGGAGCCACGTCCGCTAGGCACGGGCAGACGTGTGCGCGCGTGCGAGGCTCCGGGGCTCGCGCACCGCTTGGCTCTCCCTCTCTGCGGCCCTGCACGCGCTCGCGCTTTTTTTTTTTTTGGAGGGGCGGGCCACCCGGCACGTAGTCTTTGACTGCTGGGCCCACGTGGGAGGAGCCCCCCTTTCGCTGCCTGAGTTCCGGCCAGAGCACGTGGGGAGAATCGTGGCGGGGGGGGGTGTTGGGGGAAAGCTCTGCTGCCGCACGGGGTTGCCTGGGTTCCTCCCGCGCTAAAGGACCACATTTTGGGGACCTACGATTCCCCCTAGCGTTCCTCACGGCCTTGAGGAGGTGGGCTTGGGGAGAAGACCACGCGGGAAGAAGCTGGGAAAAGGTCAGAGAAACTCCGCCCGCCGCACCCCTTCCCCGGAACTGAGGCGCCCGGAACTGTGGCTCCGCGAGGGGCGTACGCCCCCCCCCCCCCACGCCCATTCCCAGCCCCTGCCTCGGGGCCGCCCCGCCTTGAGTACCCCATCCTCGGGCCCGCCTCCAAATGGGGGGCGGACTTTGGATGTTACTTCTGGTGTACCTAAAAGTTTCTCCGAGAGGACCAACACCCCTTTTTCCCCTCTTTGCCGTCTTCCTGGAGATTTTTGTCCTTCTGAAAACGAGCTTTTCCCTGTCGTAAGCCCCGACCTGTCTGCCCACTTATGTCTCAGCAGCACCCCGCCTAAGTCCGAGCTCTTGCTCGGGCCAGGTCTTTTACGTAAGACAAAGCCTCTGGCCCCGCCGGGGAGCCTCGCTCTCTGTGCCTCCGGGTATGGAGAGGGGGTGGGGCTAGGCTGGGCCCCAGGCGCTCTCTGGGGAGAATTGAGTTTCTGAAACGCTTGGGATTTCGGGATTGGCTCCTGGCCCTGGGCCTCAGCTAGGACTTGGGACGAGAGGGTGGGCTGGGGCGGGGGTGGAGGGTGTCCAGATCTGTGAGTCAATGACAGAGCATTGCTCAATTACATACTTGAAATTTCTGTATCTCAATGGGAACACATTTTTTGGGCAAATGTTTTGACATTATCTTTCTGTGGGGCGACCTGCTCATACTCCCATTCTGGGGATCCTGAGAGCAAAGGAGAGGAAGGTGGGTTGCCATCACAGTGTTTTCAAAGCCGTGGCAGATGAACCCCCAAATACCATGACATTACTTAGCCTCAGACTGGAGTAGGGAGCAGAGGGCCGCTGGTTTAGTTGAGTTTTAGTCTGCTTGTAAGTGGCTGTTACTTTCTAACTCAATCCTGGGATGAGGCTCTGCTCTGCACTTTAATTCAGTTTATTTAAGAACGTGTCTGTGATCCGGCAGGACCTTGGCAACTTCGTTGGGCTTCTTTGCCCAAGAAGTGTGTTAACCCTTGTGACTGTCATCTCTTGGCAAGTCCTAGAATACAAAGCTGGAGGACCATTAATTCAGGAGAGGTCTTCTCAGTTGGGTGAATATTGCCCCAGGACATTTAAATTTACTCACCCCCTGTCCAGAGGAAGGAACCTAGGACCACAAATTTACCCTCCCCCAAACCAGAGGATGGAGGCTAGGACTGGAACCTTCCTGGCCTGGAATGGGGAGGGGTCATACATAGCTTTAGTTCCAAACTGGAAAGAGAATTAACCAGGGTATGTAGAAATGAGTTCTAATCTCTGTTTTGTGGTTTATTAACCACAGGACTCTGAGCAAGTCACTTTGCTTCTTTGGACCGCCAATTTCTTTTTGTAAAACAGGGATGACAACAGCAACCTTCTTCACTTTAGGGAGTTGTGATGATTAAGCACAGCAATGTGAAAAGGTCTTTCTTGTAGTCTTCTCTACACTTGCAGCCTGTCAAGTGTCTCAGGGACACTTGGGTGTATTTCCTCCAAATTACCAATGGGGGCAGAATTGAGTCAGGCCTTAACTCAGCAGGTGTGGAAGCTGGGACTTAGCCTCCCAGCTTAGGTGAGCAAAGCTGCCTGTTTCCAGCACCAGTTAGGAAATAGGGAGAGAATCAGAGAGAATATTTTGGAAGCATCTTTTAAAGTTGCTACTAGAAGGAAGAATTAGGAGAGAAGGTTGAAGCTTGAGTTTTACAGTCTTTTGAGAAGGCCTTGATTTGAACTCTTCTGAAATCCCTATCATTTTACACAATCTGGGTTGTAGTCTGAGGCAGGGAAAGTTTAGGTTCACCTGCCCAAAACTAGCCCCATCAGAATCACTTGTCCCCTGATAGACAAGCCCAGTGTTTTGTGCTGATTGACACTTTGAAACTCAGGAGCAAACACATATAGCATTTACTGTGTACTGTGAGCATGTAAGCTCTTTACATATGTTTGCTCATTAACATTTATAACAACACCATGAAGTAGATACTATTATCAGCATCCCTGTTTTACCGGTAAGGAGCTGAGGCACAGAGTGACTTGTTCAAGGTCACTAGCTCTTTTGTAAAGGCTGGAAATTGAAGCCATGCATTTGGGCTCCAGAGGCCCATGCTCTTGACCACACCCCCTGCCTCTGGGACCATCGGAAGACCCCATCCTGGCCCATGTCTGTGTTCACTCTTGGATGCTGGCAGCACCCTCACCCAGCATGTCCAGAAATGCAGCTAGCTCTTCTCTTGGTCAGATTAGTGGCACCAGTACCCTCTGATTATTCTGACTGGGAGCCCTGGACCCATTTCACTGACTTTCCTTTCTGATTGCTTTACCTTGGTCAGCTGGTCTCTGGGTTACTTCAGAGGCCTCCTAGGGTTTGTTTCCAGTCTCTTTCTGGAGCCAGACTGGATCATTTCAAAAGACTGTGTACTGTAACTTATATGTGGAATCTAATATGACACAAATGAACTTATTTATGAAACAGAAACAGACTCACAGACATAGAAAACAAACTAATGGTTACCAAAGGGGAAAGGGGGTGGGGGAAGAATACATTAGGAGTTTGGGATTAGCAGATACAAACTACTATATATAAAATAGATAAACAATAAGGTCCTACTATATAGCACAGGGGACTATGTTCAACATCCTGTAATAAACCATAATGGAAAAGAATATGAAAAAGAATATGTGTGTATATATATATATATATATATATATATATATATATATATATATATAACTGAATCACTTTAATGTATACCAGAAACTAACACAACATTGTAAATCAAATATACTTCAAAAAAAAAAAAGAAGACTGCATACTGATTGCTCTCTGACTCCACCCCCCACCTCAGCCTCATCTTCTTTATCTGCATTCCCGAAGACTTGAATCACCATTCCTCTAAATGTCACACCTGGTCACACTAGGTGCTTTTGTGTGGCGTTTGTATCATTCCATCATACATTGGAGTTGGTAGTTACAGGGCAGGGAGAATCCTATTTGTTCACCTTTATAGCCAGTTTGTGGCCACTGGTGAGGTGTTCAGTGAGTCCAAGAATGAAGGAGTGGACCTTCCTGGGAAAAGAAGTGGAGCAAGGGCTGCAGGAAGTGGAGGAGGGTGAGAGGCAGCTGGGGGGGGTGCTGGTACTGGGTTGAAGGGGTGGGTATCCAAGGGTGGGGGGACCCTTGGAGGGAAAGACAGTGAGCTATTCCCTCACCAAGGCCTGAGGTGTGGCATGAGGCTGATCCTGAGGGGAAAGGGAGGCGGGGAGAGAGAGGGGGAGAGAGAAAAAGGGTGTTTACTGTTCTCCAGCAATCAAGGGTTTTTGTCCTGTCTGGAGAGTTAGAGGATTCTTTTAATTAATTGAGCTATAAATAGTATACAAGATACAGGATTTTTGTTTCTTAAGAATGAGAATCAGGATTAACCATGGAAGTGAAATGAAGTATACATGCCTTCCTTTAGCCATTAACCGATGATTTTAACACACACAGACTGGTGACATACAATCTTGGAATATAGATAGTTCACTGGGGCTCTTTACTATGTTAGTGAGGGGTAGCTTTCAACTCTGGAGTTAATGAGAGGGGAGAATATCTTGGAAGCAGAAAGATTCAACAGAACCCCCAAGAGACAAGAGTTTAATGTTTTTTGAGAACCTACTGTGGGTATAGTTACTATGTGGGAAATTGAGACTAAGACACCTTTCAGCTGTCTGGTGAGATGAGGCTCCAGAAATAGATACTTTACATCCACTAAAGGGTCATGGCAGTCATTCCCATGGGATGGGGAATTAGGGACCTCAAGGGAATCTCGATTGATATTTTTTGAGCACCTACTATGTGCCATTAATCTTCAGATAGGGGATGAACGTATGGGAGTAAAGTACTGATTAAAACCTTAGTAAGATTAATTTTGGCTGAGTTAACTGACATTGACAGGTACAATTTGCCTCATTTGTTCAACTTAGTATCTTAGTACCAAGTCCCTTTCCTGCTCCAAGACAATTGATGGTTGCAGGAATATTTTGTAGCTTTTACTAATCATCCATTTGTTTTGTATTATCAAATTTCTATTTCAGAGAGTGGCCAAGAAGCACTTTTTTCTTTACCCCTGAATGAATTAAAATTCTCTCTGAGGCTCCTCAGACAAAGCCAACATTTTTTTTTTTTAACATCACTTTTCAAAGTTGAACTTTTCTAGCACCCTGAGGAGTTTGAGGGCAGCTAGGGACCCTTTTCCAGGGAGACTCAAAACAACACAAACCACAACAGTTTTCTCAAAATCTGGCAGCCATAGTAAGGAGATCTGATGTATTAAAAGAGCTCAGGAGCCCCAGAAAACTGACTTCCTTTGTTCAGATACTTCTGGTTTAAAAAATGGCTCTTGATAACTGGTTCCTCATTATCATTGTTGAGTTTTGAAGTCAGCAAGTTTGGTTTGTTTTCCAACACTGTGTGTTGTCTGTCTGACTTTCCAAAGCAGTGGGGGTGGAGATGTGGCAAATCAAATTGCGGAGTTCGCTGGCTGTGACTTAACATCTCACACCATAGATCATAGGTAGCTGTTCCTGCTTACCTCTAAAGCAGGTCTCTCAACCTCGGTGCTATTGACATTTTGGGCTGGATAATCTTGTGAGGGGCTACCCAGCCTATCATAAAGAGCAAGAGTTTTTACGCTACCCCAATTTACAGGGGCGAAGCCTGTGGGGTTTTTTTTGTTGTTGTTTGTTTGTTTTTTAACTACTCCTTTAGAGCAGTGGTTTTCAACTATTAGTGATTTCATCCCCCAGGTGGACTTCGGTGGTGTCTGAAGACATTTTTGGTTGTCACAGACAGGTGGATGAAGATGTGTTATTGCATCTAGTAAGCAGAGGCAAGGGATAATGCTAAACATCCTACAATGCCCAGGACAGCCCCCCTGCCAAAAAAAAAAAAAAAAGACTTTTCTGACCCCAAATATCTATAGGTTGAGAAACTGCATCAGAAGAACATGGTCTATCCCCCATTCCAGTATTATAGTGCATCGCTAATGGTCATACAGCTACTTAGTAGTAGCTGCAACTAGGACCGTAGTTCTTGGCTCTCAGTGTGCCATGTCATGGGATAGTCATGGTGGGAAGTGGCCTTTTACAAAAGATGAATTTAAGGTGAGGTCTGCAGACCACAGTAGTTAGCAGATGTCCATGACCCCTGGCTGAAGTGTGGGTTACCTGAGTAACTGTTTTTCTGTTTTCAACCAGAAAAATGTGGGCAAGGTAAGCACTCCAGGAAGCCAGTGGGAGAGAAGTTTGCTTAGCTGACCCCAGGAGAACCTCACCCTGGCTGTTGCTGGGGTTTCCCTGAAGGCCAGGCATCTTCCAGACTTCTGAACAAGGCAGGCATGTGAGCTGGTGGAACTCCTATCTCAGGGAGCAGAGGGAAGGGGCCGTTGGTACCCACTGAGGGACAGTCCAGCAGTCACTGGGAGAGGCTGTGTGCTGAGAAGTAGAGCCAGGCTCCCTGGGGTGGAATCCTGGTTCACCACAAACCAGCTGTGTGAACTTGGGCCAGTTATTTAACCTCTCTAGGCCTCAGTTTCTTCCACTTGTAAAATGGTGAGTGGATAACACCTTAATAGGGTCTTTGTAAGGATTTAAGAGAGAGTGAATATATGTGAAGTTCTTAGAGCTGTACCTGCTACATAGTCAACACTTTATGTGTCAAATATTAGTACATAGAGATAGACACACTCTTAGATACCTGACTGCGCTATCCATCTGGGCAGAAGCAAAAGAGGTCCCGCTTCTTTTTTCCTAAGGAGTTTTAGGGCATATGGGTTCTGGCCCATTTATGTTCTCTGTCTGATGTTGGATTAGAGCAGAGGACAGGGCCGACAGAAGGATGGAAAGTTCCTAAAGCTGAGAAATAAGGAAGCTTCCTCACTGCCCTCTCCAATTTCTAAAACCTTCTCTTTTCTGGGTATAGGAGACCCATTTTTGAGCTCTTCCTCTAACTTGCTTTCCTTCTGGCCTTCTGGGGATACAGCATCCCCATTGGGTGGAGGGGGGCGTCTCTGGGATGCCTGGGGCATTTTGGTACACCTCAGCTTGAAGCGTCCTCCTTGGGAAGTCATGAGAGACACAGCTGCACTGAATAGTCACAGCATTTGTTCAACCCCTTTTCCCTGTAGAAGTCTAGTCCGCTCCCTGTCGGTACCTCCCCTGGAGGGCAGAATCACAGAGGCTCCAATGGCAGTTGCTGAGGCCACTTATGCTGAAGTTGGCCAATGAGATGCTTGCTCACACTTCCTCACATCTGCCCCAGACTCTGGCTTCCCACTGGGGGAACCACTTGAGGTGCCCTGTGCTGTTGAGTCATAAGACCGGGTCATGGTAGGTTTCAGTCCAGCTGACCCCTGGAGTTTCAATGAAGGGAATAGTCATTCTCACATTTTCTGGCACATTGAATGGAGAGTCCCTGGCCATCTTGGTTCTCAGCAGAGAGCTCTTTGCCCCTCATATCTAGACTCTGGGCTGTCTAGTGTGGCCCCTTCTGACACTGAGGTGCTTGGGATTCTTGACAAAGCCAGAGAGGACCCTCTGTGTGGAACCTACACTCTACTCCCCCCATCCCTGTACAGCCTTTGTCTTGTCCAAACTTGGTTGGGAGTCTTGGCCTTGTTTCCATGGGAGCAGGAGCTAGACAATCTCCTTTTCCTTGAAGTGCCATGCTTTTTGCACTTTTGTCTGTGGATCTCTAAGCAATTCCTTAATAGTCCTTCCCTGGAGAGTGCGTCAGGCCTGAGAACCTGGCTCTGGGAACCCTTGGTGCCCACCCACCTCACCCAGACTCCCTGCCTCTTCTCACCTTCAGCTCAGCAGCCCTGTCCTGGAGGCCTGGAGATGGTCTATGTTCTTGGAAAGTCTTGTTCCCAACCTCTTCCTTCTGGCATCTCCATATTGTCTGATAAAGGAATGAAACCAGATAAGCCATTGGACAGCTTTAATTTGGGCTAAGTAAGGGAATTTGAAGCTGTCACTTTTCCTTTTTCCCATTTGAGGGACAAAGGTTCCTCCTGCTTCCTTTTTCCCATTTGAGGGACAAAAGTTCCTCCTGCTTCCTCCCATATTTTCCTGTCTCAACCCCTTCTAATGAAGCCTTCCAGCCATGTCCCACCAGTTCTCTTTTCCCCTCAATTCCCA